>NW_012276170.1:0-2094 GCF_000151885.1 Dipodomys ordii
CTGGGAAGGTGGCTCAGTGGTAGAGCGCTTGCCTTGCATGCCTGAGGCCCTGGGTTCGATTCCTCAGCACCACATAAGAAAAAAGAAAAAAGCCGGAAGTGGCGCTGTGGCTTAAAGTGGTAGAGCGCTAGTCTTGAGCTGAAGAGCTGAGGGACAGTGCCCAGGCCCAGAGTTCAGGCCCCACGACCGGACCCAAAAAATAAAAATAAAAAATGGGGGGGGATGTTGGGCACAGAACTGAGGATACTTGGTCCTAGATAAGTATTTACCACTGAACTATATTCCATCTCTCTCTGTTTCACAGGTAAAAAATCAAAACCATTCATTCATCTCAGGAATCTCAGACATTTTCTTAAATAACCAACTGTCTATTGGTAACTTTTGATTTTAACTTCCTATGATCAGAGTCTAAAAGGTAAAAATCATTATTTTTAATAGGCATATTTCTTTGTTGACCTAGTACTACCTCTTGAAATCAGGACCATCACCTCTTGCTAAGCTTGCTTGTTCTTAGTTGGTGCTATACCCCTTGAGCTTGCCTCTAACTCAGCTTTTTTGATGGTTAGAGATGAAGTTTTTTGGATGTTTCTGCATAGACTGGTTTTGAATCCTGATCTACCAGATTTTATCCTCTTAAATAGTTAGGATTACAAGTGTGAGTCACACCAGCACCCAGTTATAATGCTTTATTCAATTTTTGTTGTTGTTGATGTTTTGTTGGTATCAGAGTTTAAAGTCAGAGCCTTGTGTTCACTGGGTTGCTTATTGGGCTCGCCTCTGCCATTTGCGCCATAACTACAGCCTCATTTTTAATATATACTTTAAGTTTAAATTGTTTTAGATTTTGGTGGGAGCATGGGCAACTTCATATTCTTTCCTTTTACTTCTTAAACAGAGAAAGAAATACATAATTTGAATTTGTTATAGTCCATATTTTTAAAATAGCTTCACACATTAAAAACTGCTTGTGAGCCGGGCGCTGGTGGCTCACGCCTGTAATCCTAGCTACTCAGGAGGCTGAGATCTGAGGATCGCGGTTCAAAGCCAGCCTGGGCAGGAGAGACCGTGAAACTCCTATCTCTCCAATAAACCACCAGAAAACCAGAAGTGGCGCTGTAGCTCAAGTGGTAGATCGCTTGCTTTGAGCTGAAGAGCTGAGGGACATTGCCCAGGCCCAGAGTTCAAGCCCCATGACCGACAAAAAACAAAACAAAAACTGCTTGTGATTAGTTGTCAAGTTAAAGAGAATCCCAGCCTTACTAATTGTAGATATTTATTGCTATTTTTAGTGTTATTAAGAAAAATATTTCAGGGCTGGGATGTAGCTCAGTGGCAAAGCGCTTGCCTAGCAAGTGCAACGTCCTGGGTTCGATCCCCAGTACCAAAAAAGAAAAGACAAAAAAAATACAGTTAAAAGAAAAATATTTTATTATTTATATTTTATAAGAGGGCTCTGATAATTCCAATTACAATATTGTCTCAATAACTTCTATCCCTTAAGAGAAATTTTGGTCATATATATATATATATATATATATATATATATATATATATATATCCCAAATGAAAGCGTCAATCCCAGACATCCCAGTAGAGCACATGGACACAGTTATGTACAGAAGGTGGTTTATAAGGAGGTTTATCAGAGGGGCCATCTCCCCCATAGTATTGGCAGTAATATAACACCTGTCCTTATCTAGGGGCATCCTTGTAACACTGGGGCTAGAGGTGGGAGGTACTACATATGAATAGCTAGGTCTGGGAGGAGAGAGAGAGCTATGTCTGGGGAGAGAATGGGAATGCCCACTTACCTGGAGAAACTGGTAGAAGCCCTGGGAAAGGCAGAGTGGAGTGTTTGTGTGTGTGTGTGTGTGTGTGTGTGTGTGTGTGTGTGTGTGTGAAGACACACACATATCTATCATATAAATAATTTTCATAAATAGTATTTCTTTCTTTTTTTTTTCCAGTCATGGGGCCTGAGCTCTGCCCCTAGGTGCTGTCCCTTAGCTCTTCAGCTCAAGGCTAGCATTCTACCACTTGAGCCACAGCGCTACTTCTGGCTTTTTCTGCTTATGTGGTGCTGAGGAATCGAAC
>NW_012276171.1:0-2445 GCF_000151885.1 Dipodomys ordii
GAACCCAGGGCCTCATGCATGCAAGGCAAGCGCTCTACCACTGAGCCACCTTCCCAGCCCCTCATTGTAAATTTCTTGAATCACTGAATTGTTATGAGGATAAAATGAACTAAGGTGTATGTAGTGCTTAAAGCAGTGTCTAGTTTATAGTATTAAATGAATGTTAACTCGTCCCTTCCTCCCTCCCTAGTTGCTGGGCATTGCATCCAGAGTTTTGCACATGCTAGTAGGTATGTGTTCTGCTAGAGCCATATCCCCAGCCCATGGTTGTTATTTTATTATTATTATTATTGTTTTGTCCGTCATGGGGCTTGAACTCTGGGCCTGAGCGCTGCCCAGTGCTATTCAGCTCAAGGCTAGTGCTCTACCACTTGAGCTACAGTGCCACTTCCGGTTTTCTGGTGGTTTATTGGAGATAAGAGTTTAACGGACTTTCCTGCCCGGGCTGGCTTTAAACCGCGATCCTCAGATCTCAGCCTCCTGAGTAGCTAGGCTTATAGGCCTGAGCTACCGGCGCCCAGCATGGTTGTTATTTTAGATTGATGTCTTGAGTGTTGAAGCCTTGGGATCCCTATTAACCTCTGTTCTGGTATTCTAATGGATGCTGTTAAATCTTCACATACATGGGAACACATATACTTTATTTTTTAGATTAAGGAATAATTTACATAATGTGAAGTTAATGATTTTCAAAAACATATGCCCAATTTTGTGACCTCCATTCACATCAAGATTGATGACATTCCTGGCATTTAGAAGGCTTCCTTTCATTCCCTGCCATTTATCTTCCCACCACTATTCTGACCTCTGTCACTATAGATTAATTTTGCCTTTTTTTGAAAAGCACTATTGTGACTTCTGTCACCATAGATTAATTTTGCCTTTTTATTTCATAAAATAGAATCATCATGTTATGCTTTTTTGTATTTTACCATCCAACCTATTCTGAGACTTAATCATGT
Source organism: Dipodomys ordii (assembly GCF_000151885.1). Taxonomy (NCBI): domain Eukaryota; kingdom Metazoa; phylum Chordata; class Mammalia; order Rodentia; family Heteromyidae; genus Dipodomys; species Dipodomys ordii. The sequence continues at coordinate 963 of NW_012276171.1, forward strand.
TGTTTTATGTATCAAAAATGTGATACTTTAATTGCTGTATTAATATAATTTATAAATTATGTGGCTATGCTATTCTTTTAAGTTATTGCGTGAATATACAGTTATCTTTCACTTCCGCTGATAGATACTTGAAGTCTCTTTATATATTAAAAAAAATTAGAAACAAAATACCAACTTCAATGAACTTTACAAAAGCATTTCAAAAAGGGTATGCTCTAATGTAGGTCCCTAACATTTCTTTTTTTTTTTTGGTCCAGGCGTGGGGCCTCAATTCTGGGTCGGGGTGCTGTCCCTCAGCTCTTCAGCTCAAGGCTAGTGCTCTACCACTTGAGCCACAGTGCCACTTTCGGCTTTTTTTCTTTTTGTTTATGTGGTGCTGAGGAATCAAATCCAGGGCTTCATGCATTCAAGGCAAGCCCTCTACCACTGAGCCACCTTCCCAGCCCCAGGTCCCTAACATTTCTGTCTGTTGAATGTGCCAATGTGTTCAGGTTTTGGGTTTTTTGCACTTGCTATTCTTTCCATATGGAACATTTTCCCCAAGATTTTCATTTGGCTCATTTCATCGTGTTTTTCTGGGACTCAGCCCAAGAGAAAAGTACTCTTTACTCTTCCAACCTAAAGTAGTCCCCCTAGGCAATGTCTATAAGGCATTTACCACTGCCACAGCTTGTCTTCTTTGTTTGTGTCTTTTCTACTAGGATAAGGATTATATGAGAGCAGGCATCTTTTCTGTCTAGCTCACTGCAGCATCCCTAGTGCCTGACACCTAAAAGGTGCTCTTTATGTATTTACTGAATGAATAAATGAATGCCTGATATGTGTATTTGTCTAAACTTTGCACACATTTATTCATTTTCCTTCTTTCTCCTATTAAATAGATTAATTAGTTTTTACAGTGCTGAAGATTGAATCCTGAGTCATACACATACTATACAAGTGCTCTACTACAGAGGTATATCTTCAGCCTTTTCTCTTCTTTAAGAAATATTACTGGGCTGGAAAGGTGGCTCAGTGGTAGAGTGCTTGCCTTGCATGCATGAGGCCCTGGATTCAATTCCTCAGCACCACATAAGCAAAGAAAGCCGGAAGTGGTGCTGTGGCTCAAGTGGTAGGGCGCTAGCCTTGAGTGGAAGAGCTAAGGGACAGCGTCCAGGCCCAGAGTTCAAGCCCCATGACTGGGTTTGATTCCTCAGTACTACATAAACAAAAGAAAAAATTGAAGCTAGCGGCTAGGGATGTAGCTCAGTAGTAAGAGTACTTGCCTAGAGTGCAGGAGGCCCTGGGATCACTCTAGCACTCTACCACTAAGCCACATTCCCAGCTCCAGAATCTAACTTTTGAAAGATTAACCCTATTAATTCTGGAACAATTCTTTTTCTTTTTTTTTTTTTGTTTTTTTTTTTGGGTCCGGTTGTGGGGACTGAACTCTGGGCCTGGGCGCTGTCCCTCAGCTCTTCAGCTCAAGGCCAGCATTCTACCA
>NW_012276172.1:0-2261 GCF_000151885.1 Dipodomys ordii
TTCCTGCCCGGGCTGGCTTTGAACCGCGATCCTCAGATCTCAGCCTCCTGAGTAGCTAGGATTACAGGCGTGAGCCACCAGCGCCCGGCTTTGCACTTGCTGTTTTTGAGATAGGGTCATGCTTCCTATTTAGGCACCTAAGGATGATCCAATAATATTAGGCTTCCCAGTAACTGGATAACAGATGTGGTACACTTCACCTATCTCCTTATTAAGAAAAGTTCTTGGGACTTTGTTTCTGCCAGGACTGATCCTGATCTACAGGATCAGGATCAACAGTCTTAGCCTCCTAAGAAGTTAGGATCACAGGTGTGGGCCATCAGTGCCCCACTCTTTTTGACGGCCACCATGTCTTCCATGACAGAGAATTACGATGTCTTTTGTGAGGTAGTTCTTGGGTTCATGTATAGTAAGTTCAAGAACCTACATTTGGTGAGATGAAAAGAGACTTCATCTTTGCAAGAGGTGCAATGTTACCAATGGGACAAATATTACATAGATGGTAAAAATTACTAACTTAGACTTCTGATTGCTGACATCAGAAAAAGAAAGTCCACAACTCATCATCAGCTTTGACATCTGGGGTAACCAGAAGTGTCAGTTCAACCACAGATGCCTAGTTCAGTCTTCTGCTACTCCCATTAACTCTCTCCATCTGTCAGTTCACTCTGTCAAAGGAACTCACCTTGTAGGTTCCCAGTGTACAGAGTAGCCCTGGCCCACCTTGGATACTAATGGAAGTGTGCCTAAACTTCTTTCTCCCTTACAGATTCAATTTTTCTCTGTCTACAGCATGATCTACAGCTGCCCGAAGAGGGCAGGTTTGGCAGGTGGGGAGGAGTGGGCCAAATCACCGTCTGCGGCCTCGCAGTCCTGATGTGTAATCACAACTCAGCCATAGACTGTAATGTGGCTATAAAGATCTCAGAACCACAGTATAGGAGAGTTATGCCTGAAATGAAGTCCAATCTGTGATAAAGCAGCCAGCATTAATGCCACAAATATGTGACAGCGGGCAGAGAAATGACTGATTGGGGATGTTTATAAATATAGGAAGTGAGTTGCTCGTGGCATCCAATAGAGGGGGTTAGCAAAATGAAGACAGATGGTGGGCGATTAGCTCTCACATTCCTTTATGGCTGCCAATCCACACTGATAGCTAGCTGCTCAACTACATCACACAACCCTCCAGATGGGGCCCTCCAGGTACATTACAGGCCCATCTCCACCTCCTGGCTCAGAAGAGAACTGCAGCTTGCTTCCGAAGAAGGACTTTCAGCCAGGACAGCAGAGTAAGATGTTACCCGGGGCAGCCATTAAAAAGATGGCATTGATAAGCTAGAACTACAGCCAAAATCCTGGGGCTTGCTCAACTGTTTTATAGCAGTTATCATACAAATGTTGAATACTGTGCTTTGGGGGAAAAGTTTAAAGACTCCAATCTCTTGAAGCTATGCTGGAATAACCCTAGATAGAATCCTCCCCAGCCTTTCCCCGGGTAGATCCACTCATCTTTGGCATTGAAGTCTTTTAAAATTCCCTTCCAGCAGTTCCCACTCTCTGTTCCTCCACAGCATAATGAACTAGGATAAGTATCTATTCCTTTCCAAAATGGCTCGTCAAGGAAGGGAAGAGGCCTCAGCTCCACCTGTGGACATGACCTTTGTTTCCTGATAGGGACCCAGGAGCTCTTTTGTTCTTTGCTTCTAAGTCATCTACTTCTGTCTAATGACCTTCCCAGCCAAGTGGGGCCACTTCAAATTATCTAATAATGTGGTTTAACCATTATCACCCAATCACACATTCTAGGTACTGCCATACTGTTTCAAGGTACTGCCACATTCAAAACTGTTTTTGTAGTTTAAACGTGAGAAGACTCACTCATATCTTTTAAGATATTCAGTCAGTAAGCCCAGTTAACTTTCTCTCCTTCCCTTTCTCTTCCATCCACTATCACTGAGCATACTTCCTGCTTTTATCTTCTGTACTCCTTCCCACTACCCTTTTGACTTTTAGAGTCAGTCCTGACCTCAAATAGAAGAGGTTTAGAGTACACCAACACAACACCTTAAGATTTCCATCAACTGTTTGGTTAACTTGAATGATCCTTAAGGTTTTCTTCTCTTTCTTTTTCTTTTTTTCTCTCTCTTTCTTTTTCTTTTTTTCTCTCTCTTGTCTTTCTTTCTTCCTTCCTTCCTTCCTTCCTTCCTTCCTTTCTTTCTTTCTTTCTTTCTTTCTTTCTTTCTTTCTTTCTTTCTTTC
>NW_012276173.1:0-1393 GCF_000151885.1 Dipodomys ordii
TATATATATATATATATATATATATGATGTTTTTTATTTTGCTATATAGAAAGAGAATTTTACCTTATTTTATAGCTACCTACATACTCGAAATATAAATAAAAGCAATAGCTTTTTAACATCTACTTTGCTTTTTTAACATTTACTAAGTATTACTCATTTTCTCAACTTGCTTGTTAATGTTTTTTATAATTGGAAGGATCATGGTTTATATTTGAAAGTATAAAGCACATGCCATGGGAACTAGATGGGGGACAGTGGAGAGAATAAGTGGCTTCACAGTGAAGCTTGACTCTTTAAACTTCAGAATATTTTTATGATTATAAAGTTGATGTACAGAAAATGGTTACAGTTTCATAAGTCAATTAATGAGTACATTTATTTTGGACAGTGTTACCCCTTCCTTTGCTCTCTCCCAATTTTCCCAAGCCACTTTTAAAAACTATATGTGCCAATTCATAGGACATCATTTATTTTAAAATTATTTACAGTGTCAACATCATCTGACTGAATTTACTGTGTCAAAATCACCTGAAAAAAATTGGGTCTAGAACTTTTTAGGACTTAAAAACTTTTTAAAAAATTAATTATATATTGAGGATTTTTATACATACAAATGTTTCTTGAAACAAGATTTTGCAGATGTGATGCTTCATTTGTAGTTTTCCCCTCTGCCAGATTCTATTGTGCACCATTTTAGTTGGTTTCTTTCTTGGTTTGTGTTTATATAGTCTATTTCTTTCAGTAATTATCACTGTAAATTAATTATACAAAGACTAGGTCTAGGTCTTGTTGTTGTTATTTTGTTTTGTTTTGTGTTAAAGATTTAACCCAGAACCTTGCATGGTCTGTCAAGACCTATAACATCCATGCCTTTTTTTTATGAGACAAAAATTTTACTGTAGAGATGGCTTTGAACTTGCAGTCCCTTGCTTCTGCCTCCACAGTGCTGAGTATTACCACTCCCCATTATACATAGCTCTAAAAAATTACTTTATTGATGTTTTAGAGGTAATATACAGTGAGGTTACATTTACATATGTCAGGTGATAAGTACATTTCTTTCTTTTTCCTTAGTATTATCTGTTCCCTCATTCTCTCTCATTCCTTTCTTTCCATCTCCTCCATGAGATGCTGGTTCACTTACATCAATGCCCAATGCAGTTGATGGGCCCCACTGTTGTACATTTTTACTTGTTTTACACTGATTCTGTGCCCTCTCCCCACCTTCTTTCACATATACATGTGAATACACCGTATATGAGGTAAAGAATAGACTCATCTAAAAATGATAAGACAAATTAAGAAAAGGTCCTTTGTTTCCTTTGGAGTTCTTTTCAATATGTGCATGATTTTATATATGTGTGTATGACTATATATATATATATATATA
>NW_012276174.1:0-2141 GCF_000151885.1 Dipodomys ordii
TGGACCTGGGCACTGTCCCTCAGCTCTTCAGCTCAAGGCTAGCGCTCTACCACTTGAGCCACAGCGCCACTTCCAGCTTTTTTCTTTTTGCTTATGTGGTACTGAGGAATTGAACCCAGGGCCTCAGGCATGCAAGACAAGCGCTCTACCACTGAGCCACCTTCCCAGCCCCAGTTGTTTTTTTTGGGGGGGGGTCTGGTCGTGGGGCCTGAACTCTGTGCGCTGTCCCTCAGCTCTTCAGCTCAAGGCTAGCGCTCTACCACTTGAACCACAGTGCCACTTCCAGCTTTTTTTTTTGCTTATGTGGTGCTGAGGCATTGAACCCAGGGCCTCAGGTATGCAAGGCAAGCACTCTACCACTGAGCCACCTTCCCAGCCCCTCTCTAAGCTTTTTTGCTCAACACTAGTGCTCTGCTACTTGAGCCACAGATCCACTTTTTTTTTTTTTTGGGTGCTTAATAGGAAATAGTCTCTAGGAGCCAAGAGCTGGTGACTCAATCCTAGCTACTCAGGAGGCTGAGATCTGAGGATCATGGTTCAAAGCCAGCCGAGCAGGAAAAGCTGTGAAACTCATCTCCAATTAACCACTGGAAAATGGGAAGTGGCGCTGTGGCTCAAGTGGTAGAGCGCTAGCCTTGAGCTGAAGAACTGAGGGACAGTGCCCAGGCCCAGAATTCAAGCCCCACGACTGGCAAAAAAAAAAAAAAAAAGAGTCTTAAAGACTTTCCTGCCCAGACTGTATTTGAACGACGATGCTCAGATCTCCTGAGCAGCTAGAATTACAGGTTTGAGCCACCAGTGCCCAACAAAATCTTTTTTTCTTTCTTCCTTCCTTTCTTTTGTGCAAGACCAGGTGTTGAACTTGGTATCTGACGCTTGTTTTTGCTAATTGGCTGGAACTCTACTACCTGAGCTATGTCTCCAACCCCATACAATTTTTTTTTAATGAATAAATTGGAAGGTGGGCATGCTGGCTCATACCTGCAATTCTAGCGACTCAGGAGGCTGAGATCTGGGGAGCACAATCGAGTTTGCAGCCAGCCCAGGCAGACAAAACCTCCAGACCCATCCACACAGGGAGCTGGCCCTGGATACACTAGAAGGCACAGCCCTGCAACAGGCAAGCCCTCTGGGCACCACCGGAAATTCAGTACACCCAAGCACAAACAAGTTGCTGGGGTGGGGGCTGTTAGGATTGAATGCCCAGGTGGCCTCATCTTGAGGCCCCAGACCAGAGCCCTGAAGTATGAACACTCACCTTACACTTTCTCCTTGTAATCTATTTGGCTGGCATCAGACCAGAGCTTTGAACTGTCACCCTGCCTTACTCCCTGCCTACCTCTAGCTGTGATCCTTTTCCCTGTGTTCTCTGTGTCCTGCCATTATTATTTTCCCACAAATCCTCACCAGACAACGCCTCCAGTCCCACTCTAAATACATCAGACTGTAAGTGGGGAGGGAGTGGCTAGCTTTGGCTGGAGACTCCTCTCTGCAGATTTTCTTTCCAATAAACCTGTGCTAGAGTCCAGCCCTCTCTTTGTCTAGTCTCTCTGAGGTTTGTTTTGTCGGTCATAGGGTTTGAACTAAGGGCTTGGGTGCTTCCCTGAGCTCTTTCGCTCAAGGCTAGCACTCTACCACTTTGAGTCACAGCTCCACTCCGTTTTCTGGTGGTTAGTTGGTGATAAGTGTCTCATGAATTTTCCTGCTGGCTCTCCTGGGCTGGCTTCAAACCTTTATCCTCAGATCCCTGCCTCCTGAGTAGCTAGGGTTACAGATGTGAGCCACCAGCACCCGGCTGTGATGTTTTTAAACCTTACAGGACCCTCTGATCATCCATCCTCTAAGAGTGACTTTATACTGCAAGGAAGCCTTTCTGTCCATTAATCTGTATGTTCTAGACTCCTAGTGTAGTTATCTGTTTACCAAGGGAGAATTTGAAGAATCACTGAAAAAGCCAGAGGCTCATACCTGTAATCCTAGCTGCTGAGAAGGCTGAGATCTGAGGATCAAGGTTTGATGTCAATCTGGGCAGAAAGGGGCTGGGAAAGTGACTCAGTGGTAGAATGCTTGCCTTGCATGCCTGAGGCCCTGGGTTCGATTCCTCAGCACCACATAAGCAAAAAGAAAAAAAGCCGGAAGTG
>NW_012276175.1:0-3407 GCF_000151885.1 Dipodomys ordii
AAAAAAGCTGGAAGTGGCGCTGTGGCTCAAGTGGTAGAGCGCTAGCCTTGAGCTGAAGAGTTGAGGGACAGCGCCCAGGCCCAGAGTTCAGGCCCCACCACCGGACCCAAAAAAAAAAAAAAAAAAAAGACAAAGATGGACCTTTTGCCCATTCTGAAACTCACAGTACTGGAATCATACTGTGCATATATGTTTGCCTACCACCATTTTAGCGGTCAGAAGGAATAATGCAACAAACACTTGCATGTCTTCTGGTAGGTACATGCAGTCTGTTCCCAGAAGTGAAGTAGATGAAACAAAGGTAGATAGAAACTAGAAACTGCCAGACTTTTTTCCAAAATGCTCTCTATTTATAGTCCCACTAGCAGGCAAGTTCTAGTTGCCTTTCGTACTTGCCAAAACCTGGTATTGAACCCTTTTAATTTGGTGATTCTAATCTGCAGAGTAATGAAGGTGAATAATATTTTTTGATGGACGTCCTTTTCTGTGAAGTACCTGCTCAGTTTTCTGTCAATAAGAAAACAAGTTGGGCTGGGAATGTGGCTTAGTGGTAGAGTGCTTGACATGCAATTCCTCAGTACCACATAAACAGAAAGGCTGGAAGTGGTACTGTGGCTCAAGTTGTATCCTTGAGCAAAAGAAGCTCAGGAACAGTGCCCAGGCCCTAAGTTCAAGTTGCAGGACTGGCAAAAAAAGAAAACAAGTTATTGTCAGTCTTTTTCACATTGATTTTTTTTAGAAGGTATCTGTGTGTGTATTCTGGATATGACTCACATATTAGATATATGCATGACAAATACCTTAAGAGTATGTGGCTCATTTAATGTCCTCTGGGAAGTAAGGTTGCTAATGTTAATGAAGTCCAATTTATCATTTTTATGCTTATTTCTCCTATCATGTTCAAAAGGTTGTGAAGATAACCTCATGTTTTCTTTTAGAAGTTTGACATTCCACATTTAGGCCCATGACCCAACTCAATTTAAGTTTTTGTTTATATATATATATATATATCCATTTAACCTCAGACTATTTATTGAAAAGACCACCCTTTCTTTACTACTATAACTTTATAGTGTGTGCATGTATAAATAGGCATATGTGTGCATATATATTATATACATATGCTACCTTCATGTAAGTCTTCCTCATTTCTTGCTCATTAATACTGTCTTGCTATTTTAATTAATTTTTGAGAGTCTTGCTATGTGGCTTCAAACTGACTATTCTCATGCTTCAGCCTCCAGGGTGCTGGGACTATAGGTATCTACCACCAAGCCCAGTTTTAGCTATTTTATTTTAGGATTTTGCATTTCTATATGGATTTCAGACTTACATGGACAATTCCTATATTTGCACCATCAGCACCAACAACACTGTACAGATTAGGACTGGAACTGTACGGAGTGCATATACTGTTTTTTTTTTTTTTTGGGGGGGGTCAGGTCATGGGGCCTAAACTCTGGGCCTGGGCGTTGACCCTCAGCTCTTCAGCTCAAGGATAGTGCTCTAACACTTGAGTCACAGCGCCACTTCCGGCTTTTTTCTTTTTGCTTATGTGGTGCTGAGGAATTGAACCCAGGGCCTCATGCATGCGAGGCAAGTGCTCTACCACTGAAGCCCCAATACCGTTTTTTTTAAGAACTGATATTTAAGTCTTCTTAATTTCTCTGTATAGAAGGAGGTTGTTTCTAAGATCTACTATTGTTTTAGTAGATTGTATGATATTTAATATATCTGGTACTTCTATAAATGTTTTCTTTAAACCTAATTTTCTTTATTTTTTTAATTTTTTATTGTAAAGATACTATACAGAGGGTTACAGTTACATGAGCAAGGTAATGAGTACACTTCCTATTGAGCATTTAAAACCTAATTTTCTAACTGGCTTACATAGAAATTCAAGTGATTTTTTTATACTGACTGACATATTATGTAATCTTGCTAATTCACTGCTAGAAGAACATATTTTCCCATTCCCTATTCTGAGACTTCAAAATAGGAGGTTGACAGGTGCTGGGGGCTTATGCCTATAACCCTAGGAAGTTAGTAGGGTGAGAAATTTAAGGGCTACTGTTTGAAGCCATTCCAGGCAGGATCTTAGCTCCAATTAATCACCAAAAAGCTGAAAGTAGAGCTGTGGCTCAAAGGGTAGAATGATAGCCTTGAGAATTGTAGTCAAAGACAGCGCCTAGGCCCTTCCAAGCCCAGGGACTGGTGCAAAAACAAAAACAAACAAAAAGGAGTGCCAATGGCTCACACCTGCAATCCTAGCTACTCAGGAGGCTAAGATCTAAGGATTGAGGTTCAAAGCCAGTCAGTCTGGGCAGGAACGTTTGTGAGAGTCTTATCTCCAATTAGCCAGAAAACCGGAAGTTGCACTGTGGCTCAAGTGATAAAGCACTAGTCTTGAGCTGAAGAGTTGGACAGGCCCAGATTCAAGCCTCATGGCTGACCAAAAAAAAAAAAAAAGACTCCCCAGAAAGAGTTGAGACACTACAATTCTATGGGCTCAGGTCTACTCACTTTAATCTGGCATTTGAACAATTACAGACATATAAAAATAGCATTTTCATATTGTGGCAGCTCTTCTGTGAGAAATGAATATACATTCTCTAAAATTTATACCAATAGACCCCAAAGTGGAAAAACTCCTATGTCCTTCAAAAGGAGAAAAGAAAACTTTAAAAGGATATTTCTCCATTACAGACTCCTATTCAGCAATATGGAAGAATTTCAAAAATACTAATGCTGAGCAAATGAAACTAGACACAAAAGAATTTACATACTTTCTGCTTTTATTTCAATAAAGCTCAAAGACTGACCTTTGGTAACAGAAATCCAAATAGTGGTTGTCTATAGGGCTGGAAATTAAGCAGGGGACAGGTCACTGACATTTCTTTATCTTTTAATGAGGTGTTGATTACATGGTTTACACATGTATCCATTCATCAAATGGCATGTTTAGTATTTGCATTTCACTATGTCTTTTTTTGTGTGTGTGTGTCGGTCGTGGGGCCAGAACTCTGGGCCTGGGTGCTGTCCCTCAACTCTTCAGCTCAAGGCCAGTGCTCTACCACTTGAGCCACAGCACCACTTCTGGCTTTTTCTGCTTATGTGGTACTGAGGAATCAAACCGAGACCTCATGCATGCAAGGCAAGCACTCTATCTCTGAGCCACCTTCCCAACCCACTAAGTATTATCTTATTTCAACAAAAATCTAACACAAATGCTCTCACCTAGTCCAAAACTAAATGAATCACAATCCTCTAGATAAGGCAGGACTATGACAGCTCTTACTGAGAAATTCAAATACAGACTAACACCAATTCTTTCTTTTTTATTTTTTTTTTTGGGTCCGGTCGTGGGGCCTGAACTCTGGGCCTGGGCACTGTCCCTCAGCTCTTCA
>NW_012276176.1:0-5365 GCF_000151885.1 Dipodomys ordii
ACTTCCGGCTTTTTTTTCTTTTTGCTTATGTGGTGCTGGGGAATCGAACCCAGGGCCTCAGGCATGCAAGGCAAGCCCTCTACCACTGAGCCACCTTCCCAGCCCTTGTTGTTTCCTTTTTTGTTGTTTTTCTGCTAATGCTGAACTTGAACTCGGGATCTGGCCACTCTCTTAGCTTTATGGCTCAAGGCTATCACTCTATGGCTGGGTGTGGGTGTGCACACTCGTGCACACACACATACACACACACACACACACACACACACTTGGGACTTAAGCACAGGGCCTGGAGCTTGAACTAGGGCCTGGGCACTGTCTCTGAGCTTTTTCAACTCAAGGATAGCACTCTGAGCCACAGCTCCACTTCCAGCTTTTTAGTGATTAATTGGAGATAAGAGTCTCATAGACTTCTTGCTTGAGCTGACTTTGCATTGTGATTCTCAGATCTCAGCCTCCTTTGAGTAGCTTAAGATTATATGTGTGAGCCACCAGCACCTAGCTGAAGTTTTACACTTCATACTAGCCTAATTCTCAACCTTTTTTTTTTTACACTGAATCTCTGAATGTAGCTGCCTTTATGACTAGAAAACCCTTGAATGCCATGCCTATGCCCAACAGGAAATGATTGTATTTTTTTTTCTTTTAACATTCCAGGTATGATCTACCATGCCCTTTCTCAGGAAGAGGCTGAAAAACATGATGTGCAGGTACAGTTCTGGGCAGGAGGTGTAGGAGCAACACAGGTGATGCCAGTGTGACTTGGTGTTGTGCAAGCCTCCAGTACTGGCTTATCTGCCCTTTCCCAGGTCATTTCCTCATCTTTCTTATAGATAGCTTAGCTCCGCCCAGTTCAAGTGGGCTGACTTTCTCCCCCTTGTCAGCTTCCTGTCCTATTGTGCCAAAGTCAGCTCTGATGAACTTGGCCTTCCATGGTAAGGGAACACCAGACTGTATTCATCTTAAACCTGATGAACACGATGCCCCCTTGCTTTGTGAGGAAGACCCCCAGTCAAAGTCTCTCAGTGCAAGCTGGGTACTTGTATTCATTCCTGTAAACTTAGCTATTTAGGAAGCTGAGATCTGAGGATCATGGTTCAAAGCCAGCCAGGGTAGGAAAGTCCTTAAGTGTCTTAATCTCCAGCAAACCACCAAAAAGCTAGAAGCAGAGCTGTGACTCAAGTGATAGAGTATTACCCTTGAGCAGAAAAAACTCTGGTGCTGGTATTAAGGCTCTGAAGTCAAGACCCGATAGTAGCACACACACACACACACACACAAACACACACATTTCTGTCAGTGGACTGTACTCTGTCCCTTGGGCAGAGGTCCTCCTGTGGCTCACATCACATTGTAGCCTTGCAAACAAGATCTGAGAAGATTATAGTAAATCGTACCTGTCATCCTAGCTACTCAGGAAACCGAATCTAGAGTTCCTGGTTCAAAGTCAGTCCAGGCAGGAAAGTCTAGCCTTGAGTGAAAAAACTAAGGGCAAGCATGAGACCCTGAGTCTAAGCCCAGTAATGGGAGGGAGGGGGAGAAGAGAGATTTTTGTGTGTGTGTGTCAGTTGTGGGGCCTGAACTCTGGGACTGGGCGCTGCCCCTCAGCTCTTCAGCTCAAGGCTAGTGCCCTACCACTTGAGCCACAGCACCACTTCTGGCTTTTTCTGCTTATGTGGTGCTGAGGAATGGAACCCAGGGCTTCATGCACGCGAGGCAAACACTCTATCCCTGAGTCACCTTCCCAGCCCAAACGAGAAATTTTTGAAAGACCAATGTATCTTCATTTTGCCTCTCCATGAAAGAAAAATCACAACTACTTAAAAGAATCTAATTGTCTTCCTGCATCGATAATGATGGGAAGGAATTCCTTTTTCTTTAGCATCTAAAGGAATTGTGGTGCTTGTGGAGCTGTGGTTCAGGTGGTAGAGCACTAACCTTGAGAGAGAAAAAAAAGCTCAGGGACAGGCCCTGAGTTCAAGCCCAAGGATCAGGAAAAAAAAAAAAAAGCTCAAATCTGTAATCCTAGTAACTCAGGAAGCTAATATTTGAGGATCATGGTTATCACCAGTGAACCACCAGAAAACTGGAAATGGAGCTGTGGCTCAAAATGGTAGAGTGCTAGTCTTGAGCAAAAAAGTTCAGGGACAATGCCCAGGCCCTGAGTTCAAGCCCCACAACCGATTTAAACACACACATACACACACACACACATAGACGAAATAAAACTAGAAACACTTGGAGTTTTTCCAGAATGACCCCGAAGTCCCTAAGGCCTATGTTCCTTCAGATTAACTTGACACTGCCGTGTCAAGCTTCTTTTGTGCCCATAGTGGGGCTTGAACTCAAGGCCTCCTGCTCTTGCTTAGCTTTTTCATTCAAGATTGGCATTCTACCACTTGAGCCACACCTTCACTTTCCACTTACTTGCTGGCTCATTAGAGATATGAGTCTCCTGGGCCAGGTGCTGGTGACTCACACCTGTAATCCTAGCTACTCAGAAGGCTGAGATCTAAGGATCGAAGTTCAAAGCCAGACCAGGCAAGAAAGTCCATGAGACTCTTATCTCCAGTGTGAACCACTAGAAAACTAGACCTGGAGCTGTGGCTTAAAGTGGTTGAGCAAAAGAAGTTCAGGGATACGTCCAGGCCCTGAGTTCAATCCCCACAACTGGCCAAAAAATTAAAAAAGGAGTCTCATGGACTTTCCTGGCTTTGAATCATGATCTTCAGATCTCAGCCTCCTGAGTAGCTAGGATGTCAGGTGTGAGTGACAGTTCCTGGCTTGGCAGCAGGAAAACTGGTGAGCCTTGCTGAGTAGATGACAGATCAGCAAAGACACTGGCTTTCAGGAGTGAGGAGTACCCCACCATGTCCCCTTACAGCAGCTAGGAGCACAGCGGGCAGAGGCCTTCGTAAAGGCCTTCCTGAAGCGGAGCGTCCCCCACATGAGGCAGCAGCTCTGCGAGGACCAGCTGCAGCGCAAGGCTGTGGTCCTGGAATATTTCACTCGCCGGAAGCAAAGGGAGAAGAAGAAAAGATCGAAAGGCCTCTCTGCCCGGCAGAGGCGGAGCCTGCGGCTGTTTGATATCAAACCAGAGCAGCAAAGGTAAGCTCCCCTCTCCTGGCCCTCCCGACTGCTGAAGCCCACGGCCCCTCTCCTCCATCAGCCACAAGGGGGCAGCCGTCCTTCACCAATTCTGCTGGGCTTGGCCTAATGCCATGGACTGCTCAGTGTTGGGCTCCCACCAGGGACAAAGTGGGTGCCTGTCAGTGGCTCGTGTCTGTAATCCTGGCTACTCACTAGGCTGAGATCTGAGGATCGCTGCTTGAAGCCACCTAGTCAGGAAAGTCTGTGAGACTCTCACCTCCAGTAAACCACCAAAAAGCCAGAAGTGGAGCCATGGCTCAAGTGGCACAGCACTAGCCTTGAGGGAAAAAGCTAACGGACAGTGCCCAGGCCCTGAGTTCAAGCCCCAAGATTGGCATCAAAGAATATAAAAAAGTCTCATACTAATGACTTAAGCAAGATTAAGACTCATTTCTCTCTTGAAACCATTCCACATGACCAGACCACAGCACTGTTAGAGCTTTTCCTCATGGACCCAGATGGCATCCTGCACTCTAGCCATCAGGACTGCATCTAAGACAATGGAAAAAGGTGGACGGCAGAGGGGGGTCACGGCTAACTCTTCTGGAGAGCAGAATCTCAGCCTCTCAACATTTGTAGCAACGGGGGCAGTCGAGGTTCACGAGAAGAAGGTGTTCACAGTTTTATTCAGACTTCCTGCCCCACCCAGTGTCCCCAGACCGCCGTTCCTCAGGTAAACCCCATGCTCCTGTTTAACCTTCTGCCCATGTCTGACTTCTCATAGGTACAACCTTTTTCTCCCTCTGCATGAGCTCTGGAAACAGTACATCCGGGACCTGTGCAATGGTCTGAGGCCGGATACGTGAGTTGCGTTTCTGAGCCTTATTGTAGAGATGGGGTCATTGTGAATGCAGCCTGAGAAACTGGCTGTGTGTGCAGTGTGTGGCTGGAGCATGGGCCGGCCAGTGCCTCCTCACTGGGGTGTAAGTTCAGGCTTTCTCTCTGCTTCTCAGGCAGCCACAGATGATTCAGGCCAAGCTACTCAAGGCAGATCTTCATGGCGCTCTCATTTCAGGTAATTGGTTCAGAGCTTTGGTCACCTGGAGACAATCATTCACTACTGGGTTGCAGTGTGGACATCTCCATGTACCCTGTGAGCTCCCTGCAGGGTGCTCCAGATCCCAGCCTCAAAGGCAGAGACGGCTGTGGCCATTGATTTTATTGTATTGCCGGTCCTGGGGCTTGAACCCAGGGCCTGGGCGCAGTTTCTTTGCTTTCTTGCTCCAGGCTACTGCTCTTCCCCTCAAGCCACATCTCCACTTCCGGTTTTTTGGTGGTTCACTGGAGATCAGAGTCTCACAGACTTTCCTGCCCAGTTTCCTGGCTGGGAAGTGCAATGCTCAGGTCTCAGTCTGCTGAGCAGCTAGGAGGACAGGAGTGAGCCACCACTCCCCAGCAGGTGTTTTGTTGTTTTGGTTTTTTGTTTAGAACCTGTGACATTTTGACTCTAGCCAAGCAACCAAATTTGGGCCTTGATGATGCTGGATGGGCATGTGACACCCCCCTCCCCCACACACACACACCTCATAAGAACAGCAAAACTGGACGCCAGTGATCACACTGTCATCCTAGCTGCTCGGGAGGCTGAGATCTGAGGATCTCAGTTCAGAGCCAGCCCATGCAGGAAAGTCCATGAGACTCTTCTCTCCAGTGAACCACCAAAAAGCCAGAGGTAGAGCTATAGCCCAGGTGGTAGAGCACCAGCATTAAGGGGGAAAAAAGCTAAATGATAACACCCAGGCCCTGAGTTCAAGCTCCAAAACAGGAAGGAAGGAAGGAGACAGCTGCAGTTGCCAAGCTTCAGGACAAGGGACAGGAAGCAGTTGTGGAGTGTGCACTATTTGGGCTCTTCTCCAAGGCCAAACATCACCACCTCTGCCTTTCTCCTTTGCAGTGACAAAGTCCAAGTGCCCCTCGTATGTGGGCCTGACCGGAATCCTCCTCCAGGAGACGAAGCATGTGTTCAAGATCATCACCAGAGAGGATCAGCTCAAAGGTACATGGCTGGGGCTCTCCAGGCTGCCTCATCCCTTTCCCTGATGCCTGGGCCCTCCACGGACAGCGGGGCGGGCTGGCTAATGAAACTGGTGTTTTGTTTTGTTTTGTTTTTGGGTCCAGTCATGGGGCCTGAACTCTGGGCCTGGGCGCTGTCCCTCAGCTCTTCAGCTCAAGGCTAGTGCTCTATCACTTGAGCCACAGTGCCACTTCTGGCTTTTTT
>NW_012276177.1:0-1656 GCF_000151885.1 Dipodomys ordii
TTTTTCTGCTTATGTGGTGCTGAGGAATCGAACCCAGGGCCTCATGCATGCAAGGCAAGCGCTCTACCACTGAGCCACCTTCCCAGCCCAGGCCAAATTCTATGTATCCATCAAAACCCACCTCCATTGTCCCATCCCTCCCCCAATCAGGGTGAGCCTCTGCTCCATACCCTCCCACCAGCTGTCTCTGGAGCTCTGCTGTTGAGTGGCTGTTACTGTGTCTCCCCGGCCACAGGGACTGGACCTGCTCCATCTCTAGGCTCTCACACTGCTGATGGGCCAGGCTCAGGGACAGAATGGGAGACTGAAGAAATGAATGACCTTACCAATAGCCATTTCCCAGGTACACTGTTAATCTGAGCATAGCTGGGAGAAGAGATTCCAAGAGTTTATGAAGAGAGTCAGCTTTTTCAGACCTTCCAAATTCCAGCTTTGAGGGAAAAAGCAAACACCAGCACCTGTGTGATTTTCACATGGAAATTAACCATATGATTTGTTTCTTTTCTTTTCTTTTTGTCAGTCATGGAGCCTGAACTCTGGACCTGGACTCTTGAGCTCTTCAGCTCAAGGCTAACGGTCTACTACTTGGGCCACAGCACCACTTCTGGCTTTTTCTACTTATGTGGTGCTGAGGAATTGAACCCAGGGCCTCATGCATATCAGGCAAGCACTCTACCACTGAGCCACCTTCCCAGCCCTGTATGCTTTGTTTCTAAGCCCAAGCCCAGCAAGAGCCTTTTGGGTATTGGGTTTTTGTATTTGGTTTTCTTTTGGGCTGGTTTGGGGGCTTGAACTCAGGACCTACGTGCTGTCCTTTAGCTTTTCGCTCAAGGCTGGCATTATACCACTTGGGCCACTTGTGGCTTTTTTGCAGGTTAATTGGACATAAAAGTCTCATGGACTTTCCTGCCTGGGCTGGCTTCTCACTGCAATCCTCAGATCTCAGCCTCCTGAGTCGCTAGGATTACAGGCATGAGCCACGGGCACCTGGCTCCATTTTGGGTGTTTGTAATAAACCTAAACCTACCTACAAAAGAAGGAGGAGCCCCATTATAGAATGGGCTCCTGTTGGAGGTCAGAAGAGGAAGAAAGGGGGACAGACAGGGAAAGGAAGAACTTTCTAGAATGCCAACCAGCTCCTCCCCACATATCAAATAGTTTAAAATGCATGTTTTTTTTTAATTTAAAAAACTGTTTTTGTAAAAAAAAATGACACAACCCCTTATAAATGATGCTCGTCACATCATAAACCAGCTGGGAGGACAGACAGGAAAATAAAATGAGCCTCCACAGCCGCTCCCAGCTACTCACGCAAGTGTGTGAGTGGAGTCACTGAGCTACGCCTAGCAGGCACAGCCAGGGCTGAGCTGCCCTGGAATAAACCTCCCTGCCCAGAGCCCACAGAACTCAGCCAGGCCCTCCGCACCACCACATCGCCGCATTGCCTCCTGGGTCGTACAGATTCACATGTCTGCTCAGTAGTTGTTTATTGGAGCTAGGAGTGCTGGCTTAGCATGTGTGAGGCCCTGGGTTTCATTCCTACCATTGCAAAAGAAAGCGAGGGAAGGAAGGAGGGAAGGAAGGAAGGAAGGAAGGAAGGAAGGAAGGAAGGAAGGAAGGAAGGAAGGAAGGAGGGAGGGAAGGAAGGAGGGAGGG
>NW_012276178.1:0-3289 GCF_000151885.1 Dipodomys ordii
ACAATTACATGGGCAGGATAATGCGTACATTTCTTATCAAGCATTGCAGCCTCCTCCTATGTTTACCCTTCACATCCCTTCCCAGCCTCCCCCTCCCCCCACATACGTTGTAAAGCTCATTTTCGACATGACAACTTGTACTTCTCATTGTTGCAACAGGTCCACCTGTATCCTTTTTTTTTTTTTTTTTGGGTCCGGTCATGGGGCCTGAACTCTGGGCCTGGGCACTGTCCCTCAGCGTTTCAGCTCAAGGCTAACACTCTACAACTTGAGCCACAGCGTCACTTCCAGCTTTTTTCTTTTTGCTTATGTGGTGCTGAGGAATTGAATCCAGGGCCTTGAGCATGCAAGGCAAGCACTCTACCACTGAGCCACCTTCCCAGCCCAATGTATGAGTATTTTAACTTGTAAATAGCCAAGACCGAATGTGGTTGTTTTATATATATATATATATATATATGTTTGTTTTAGGCCTAGCCGCTTGTGGCTCACACCTGTAATCCTAGCTACTCAGGAGGCTGAGATCTGAGGATTGCAATTTGAAGCCAGCCCAGGCAGGAAAGTCCTTGAGACTCTTCAGTTAATCACAGAGAAAGCCAGAAGTGGCACTGTGGCTCAAGTGCTAGAATGCTAGCCTTGAGCAAAGGAGCTCAGAGAGTGCCCAGATCCAGAGAAGACAATTGAATTCAGTACAACATGAGTGGAATCTGCTAAGATATGTGTAATTATTGGTGGTAAAATATGTGTAAAGCAGAAAAAGGTTTAGCTAAACAGTTTATGAAACTATAAGAGTTATTTACTGTTTATTCATCCTATTACTTAATAGCAGGTATTGTGCAGAGTTTATTTGAATCTTTTAACATCATTGAATTAACAGTCCATTTGCTGTCATAGACTTTACCATCGCCAGTTTCAACCTTTATCAGAAATAGAGGCTGAACATCTTGGCTTGCTTTATTGCCCAACGGTTTGATAGAATAATGGTGGCAAAGTTTTATTGTGATACTTTGAACCTAGAACCAGATTTTTTTTTCTTGTTTTAACAGTTTTTTAATAGTCTCACTATGTAACTCACGCCTTGAACTCTTGGTCTTCCTGCCATCATCTCCTGAGTGCTGTGATTCTAGGTGTGTTTCACCATGCTGTCAGCCAGATTTCTGAATAAATAGAGCCACTTTTAAAAATAATTTTAAAAAGTGCTAGAAAAATTCAAAAGCAAAGTTTGTGTTCCTGTGCTAATTTGCAGTAGATGGATTTAGCTAAGCTCAAACTACAGTCCCACTGCCATATTTCAGATCTCATGGCATTTACTTGTGAAATTGAGGATATAGTTCTTATATTCTGTTAGAATGGGATTAATTTACAATATAATGACATGCTAAATGGCATGAAGAATCTTATCTGCTTTTATAAATATGTTCTAAATGTTCAGTTAAAATCATGTTTTTATGGATTACTGTCTTTAGGACCTTGTTATTTGATGGTTTTGTTATTTATTTATTTATTTTTGGACACTTCTGGGCTTGAACTCAGAGCCAGAGCATTGTCCCTGAGTTTCTTTTACTCAAGGCTAGCACCCTTCCACTTGAGCCTCAGTGGCACTTCTGGCTTTTTCTGTGTATGTGGTACTGAGGAATCAAACCCAGGGCTTCATGCATGCAAGGCAAGCACTTTTCCACGAAGCCACATTCCCAGCCCCTTTTTTGGTGATTTTGAGTAAGTTTTTTTGTGGTTTTGTAATGAATATCATTTGACATGATTCTTAAGTATTTTAACATCTGACTTAGTTTTGACTTAAGTTTTGTTTTTTAGATGAAGCACTGGATGATTTAAAATCACAGAAGAAAAAAATCGTAAGTTAACTTTTATTTAAAATTGATTATATAAACTAACAGGTAATTTGTAAGTCTTAAATCACTTTTATTTGAGTATATAATGACCTTCGTTATGGTTTTTAATCTCTTACTGTAATTTATAAATTTACATATATGTATGTGTGTATGGAAATCTATAGCAATGTATAAAATACGATACTGTCTGAAATCTGAGGTGTCACCTAGCTTGTGGACTGTATCTCCTGGATAAGTGGAGTGGTTGATGTAGAAAAGAAAGCAAGAGGGCTAGGAATGTGGCTTAGTGGTAGAGTGCTTGCTTGGCATTCATGAAGCCCTGGGTTCGATTTCTCAGTAACAAATAAACAGAAAAAGCCAGAAGTAGCACTGTGATTCAAGTGGTAGAGTGCCAGCCTTGAGCAAAAGAAGCTCAGGGTCAGTGCCCAGGACAGGAGTTCAAGCCCCAAGGCTGGTTAAAAAAAAGAATAGGGGTCTGGGAAGGTGGCTTGCCTTGCACGCCTGAGGCCCTGGGTTCAATTCCTCAGCACCACATAAGCAAAAAGAAAAAAGCTGGAAGTGGTGCTGTGGCTCAAGTGGTAGAGCGTTAGCCTTGAGCTGAAGAGCTGAGGGGCAGAGCCCAGGCCCAGAGTTCAAGCCCCACGACCGGACCCAAAAAAAAAAAAAAAAAGAATAGCTCAGTAGAGTAACAGAGCAGACTTGGAAATTTCCATAAATAGGCAAGCTAAGCTATTCACTACTACTTTAGTAGCCCTTGAAGGAATCATGACATAAAGATTCTCTTTTTCTTTGGTAATTGTGGGCTTGAATTCAGGGCTTGGGTGTTGTCCATGAACTCTTTTGCTCAGAACTAGTGCTCTACCACTTTAAGCCATAGCTCCACTTCCAGTTTTTGAGTGGTTAATTGGAGATAAGAAAGAGTCTCAGGGAGACTGTTCTGCCCAGGCTGCTTGGAACCATGATCCTCAGATCTCAGCCTCCTGAGTAGCTAGGATTATAGGTATAAGCTGCCAGCACCCAGCCTAAGATTCTCTTGAGTGTGATAGCATTTGAGAGATTCAGTTTATGGTCAACTCTATCTTATCCACAGTGATCAAAATACATATTTAAAACATTCACTTAAAATATTATGTGGATAGTTGTGTGAATTAAGCTATTGTGAGAAACTTTTTATTAGAAATAAATGTGAATAAGAAGGATAATGGACTTATACCTTTTAGGGCTTTTATAAATTATCTTATTTAAGACAAATAAGACATAGACACACACATCAATACTCCCTGAATCATCTATTATGTATTGCCATAATTTGTTGAAATAGCACTTTGATTTTGAGTTCTGTGTATTTCCTTTCTTTTTTTTTTTTGGATCTGGTCATGGGGCCTGAACTCTGGGCCTGGGCACTGTCCCTCAGCTCTTCAGCTCAAGGATAGTGCTCT
>NW_012276179.1:0-1583 GCF_000151885.1 Dipodomys ordii
CAGCACCACATAAGAAAAAGAAAAAAGCTGGAAGTGGTGCTGTGGCTCAAGTGGTAGAGCACTAGCCTTGAGCTGAAGAGCTGAGGGACAGCACCCAGGACCAGAGTTCAGGCCCCATGACCGGACCCCCCCCCAAAAAAAAATAAAATGAAACTAGCCTGGGCAGTAAAAGTTAATGGGATTCTTTCTTTTTCCTTTTCTTCTTCTTTTCTTTTGTCATCATGGAGCTTAAACTCAGGGTTTGGGCGCTGTTCCTGAGCTCTTTTACTCAAGACTAAGCACTCTACCACTTTGAACCACAGCACCACTTCTGGCTTTTTGCTGGTTCATTAAGAATCTCACGGACTTTTTTGTTCATGCTGGCTTGGAACCTCGATCCACAGGTGCCCGGCTTTTTTTTTTTTTTATATTAGGTCTGAGACTGAGACTGGAACATGACACCTGATGCCCCTCATTGGCTAGTGCTCTACCAACTGAGCCACACCTCCAACCTCTCCATTCTGCCCTCTTCTCCATTGCACAAAACAAACATCTGGGATCCACTCTACCCTTGCCAGTATCCTGACATATACAATGAGGTAAGCATGAGGAATTCTGGTTTCTTGTCTTGGAGGGAGGGGTGGCAGAGGGGGGAGTTAGGGGGTAGAGCTGGGGTGGGGAACAGGACAGGAAGGAAAAGGAGAGCCTTCGCATCTCACCTGTCTCGATGAATAGAACCGTCTCCTCACAGCCCTCTCTCAGCTTACACACCATGCTCCTCGTCAGCAACCAATCCCAGTCATGGAAGGAAACTGTCCTGAAGTTGGAGGCTATGGCTTCATAACACAAAAGGGCCTCACCCCCTAAAGAGAGAATGCTTGTTGTCTCCCATCCCTACCCACCCCCACCCCAGCCCCGCCTTCTCAGCCTTCAACTGTCAATCAAAGAGCTCAGCCCCCATAGACCCTGGCCTCCAAGGAACCCAGGTATCCAGCCCTCCTTCTCCCAGTGACATGACTCCAGCCTCCCACCTTTTGGGGCCTTATAGCATCCAGCCCCACAGGACATACGAGGCAGAGAGGAGATGGCCCCTAGGAGGCATAGCAGCTGCACGGATCTCACAGCCTGGTGTCCCATGGCTTGGTTTGGGGGACTTAGATTCTAGAAGTCAGTCTGGAATCAATCCTGTCTAGGTCCCAAGCTCGATTCTTGTCAGTCTTTAAATTCTCTGTCCATCCGCCTCCAGGTCACTGTTTTTGGAAACAGAATAGTGACTGTGTCAGTTGCTGTGGCTCGGTACGCTCCATCACCACGTTCTCTCCTCTCATCTGATTTAGAAAGCACTTCAACTTCTCAAAGTTGGGCTCTTATTCTCTTACCTAGGCCTTACCACTGGCCATGGTGCTGATCGAAGGAGCGCTAGTAAGGCTGTTCTCCAAGCAAATGCAGTGAGATCACAAGAGCAAAGAGAGAGAGGCCTATGCTGGGCTCCAGTGGCTCATGTCTGTAAATCCTAGCTACTCAGGAGGCTGAGATCTAATTCAAAGCTAGCCCAGGCAGGAAAGTTCATGAAACTCTTAACTCAATTAATCAGCAAAAAGCCA
>NW_012276180.1:0-1962 GCF_000151885.1 Dipodomys ordii
TCTTCAGCTCAAGGCTAGCGCTCTACCACTTGAGCCACAGCGCCACTTCCAGCTTTTTTTCTTTTTGCTTATGTGGTGCTGAGGAATCGAACCCAAGGCCTCATGCATGTGAGGCAAGCGCTCTACCATGGAGCCACCTTCCCAGCCCCTGTATATACACTTTCTTAAAGCTTCTCTTTGCTTTAAAGATAAAGCAGTTTGGATATAATTCTTTTCTTTTCTTCCAGTTTTATATCTACTGTAATTTTTCTTTATTTCCAAACTTTCCATAAATTCCAAACATATGAAAATACAGCTTGTGGCTGGGACCCGTGCTCTGCGCATGAGGCCCTGAGTGCCACCCCCAGAGCTGTAGAAACAAGATAAGCCAACACGGCCTGCTTCTGTGATTTGGTATCCTACTTTTTTTTTTTTTTTTTTTTTTGGGTCCGGTCGTGGGGCCTGAACTCTGGGCCTGGGCGCTGTCCCTCAGCTCTTCAGCTCAAGGCTAGCGCTCTACCACTTGAGCCACAGTGCCACTTCCGGCTTTTTTCTTTTTGCTTATGTGGTGCTGAGGAATCGAACCCAGGGCCTCGAGCATGCAAGGCAAGTGCTCTACCACTGAGCCACCTTCCCAGCCCTGGTATCCTACTTTTTTACTTAGAGAAAAGCAGTACTCCACACAATTAAAAATTGGTTGCACATGTATTAATGTCTTTTGATATTTGTCTGTGAATCATTTACTGGCCAAATAATAAGGAAATGACTTTGGTTTCTGCCTTGATTGCCTAGGTGCACTTCGGCCGGCTTTACCTGCATTTCTGATAATGGCCTTGTGGTCTTTGTGACAGAGTCCCACTGAATGCTTCCTGTGTCATGGCCACTGTTCCTGACTGCTGGCCAGCTCAGCCTGCTCCTCTCCGGAGCCACAGCAGTGCTCTGCCACAAGCCCCACCCCCTCCCTGCTGTGAGCTCTAGTCTGTTCTATGAATGAGGATGATTCCTAGCCCAGTAGTGGCCAGTGGGCTGATGGATTCACCCCACGGCTCTGGCCTTGTTTATATGAATTGGGTATGGAGAGGACTCCTCCTCTCTGTGCTCTACATCTGGCCACCTTTGCTCCTTTCTAGTCTGGCTCTGGCATTTCGGCACCTGCTGGACCCAGTGCCCTGACTGGCCTCTGCCTGTGGTGCACTCATTCCTCTGCCCTGTCTCCTTGCCACTTACAGTGATCTTAAGGACCAAGACAGCTTGACACCCTTTTCTGACCCCTTCCCAAGGCAGAGGTGGCCCCTACCAGGCCACTGTGCTCTGTGTTCTGTCTTCTGTCAGCTGGCTGTAGTCTAGAAGCATTACATGGGTCTTGCTCCTCTGTGAGCTCCTCCATGATGACCCAGGCCTGGGGCTTAGTCATCCTGGACCCCTGGCTGATGCTCTGATTGGTCCTGGAACATCTGCAGATGTTAGTGGCTTGGTTCTGTCTGTTGGGGCATTAGGGACTCATGTTCCCGGAGCTGATGTAAGTGATTTCCTTAAGCCACTTTGTGGCTGGACATTTGCCACATGAGAGAAGCTGAGAGATACGCTAGTTTTGGAGGAAGTGGCCCAGATTGCCGGGGTAGGAGGGATTGGCACACTTGTGTGTTGCCTTTGGAAGCCACTTGGGTTACATGAACAAAGCCTGGGGGGCAGGGAAGACAGAGGCGATTTGAGGAGCTACTTGACAAGTTTGTGTGCTCAGGTGGGAGTTGCAGGTTAGCCTCACCTTAGTGGGTAGCAGTGTTGGCGTAGCTTAAAACAAATCTAAAAGATAGCTTGCTGCTCATGGAAACTGCTGGAAAGGAGTTATCCTAAATTCATACAGATGAAAGCATCAGTTAAAGAAATGAGGTGTTGGAGCTGGGAAGGTGGCTCAGTGGTAGAGTGCTTGCCTTGCATGCCTGAGGTCCTGAGTTTGACTCCTCAGCACCACATAAGCAAAAA
>NW_012276181.1:0-1785 GCF_000151885.1 Dipodomys ordii
TCAAGACCAGAACCAAGTGACATGATGGATGGACCTCATACAAGCTCAGCCAGCATGGCAGTATGCAACCAAGAAATCTTTGTTATTTTTTTTTTGGTACAGGAGCTTGAACTCAGCCTGGGTACTATCCCTTAGCATTTTCACTTAAGGCTCAAGTGCTCTACCACTTGAACTCTCCTCCCAGCTCTCTGCTGGTTAATTAGAGATAAGAAAGTCTCAACAGATTATCCTGCCCAGGCTGGCTTTGAGCCACGATCCTCAGATCTCAACCTCCTGAGATTACATATATGAGGCACTTGTGTCTGGCCAAGCATGGAAGAAATCTTAACAGACAGACAAACTACCACATATTCTGCAAGACCATCTGTCTCATCATTGATAATCTCTTCATCTTTATGAGCCAGGGAGGTCAAGCCTCTGGCCTAGTCTCACTTCCCAACCCTCTGGTTTATACTGGGCTAGTCTTGAAGGTCTCTGAGTCACTACCAGGCCACCATTACTGGCCTTCCATTCCATTTGATCTAGGAGCCTGGACTGGGCAGAGTCAAAGTTAGTTATTCATGTATAAAGTTTCCACTCTTGGCTGCTATTTCATTTTGGTCTCTGAGTTTTCTCTCTGAGTTTTGAGTGTTGATTTTTTTTTTTTTAATCGATGGTGGGGCCTGAACTCTGGGCCTGGGCACTGTCCCTCAGCTCTTCAGCTCAAGGCTAGTGCTCTACCACTTGAGCCACAGTGCCACTTCCGGCCTTTTTCTTTTTGCTTATGTGGTGCTGAGGAGTCGAACCCAGGGCCTCATGCATGCAAGGCAAGCACTCTACCACGGAGCCACCTTCCCAGCCCCTGGACCTTGCACTCTTGCTGGGCTTTTTTTTTTTTTACTCAAGGCTGGTGCCTTCCTAGTTGAGCCACTTGCAATGGTTCATTTTGGTTTTTGAGACAGGGTCTTATCTAAGATGACCTCAATCTCTCAATCTTCCTACCTCAGCCTTCTTAGTGCTGGGATTATAGGCATGTACCACCAGGCCTGGCTTCTCACAGAGTCTTAAAGAGTCATTACTGCTACTGTTCCCACTCAAGTCCTGGCTTATTTTGCTCAGTTGTGCTGTGTGGTCAGTGATGGTCACTCACCCTCTCTGGTATCTGTCGAGCTCATGAAGCACTGTGTGGTCACAATACTCAAACACCAGGTGAAGCCGCCGCCGCCTCCTGAACACTTCCAGGAGATTGACAAGGTTGGGATGCTTGAGTTGCTGAAAACACAGAAGCAAGGGACAATGTGAGTTGTGCCTGTTTTCTCTGACTGGGACCCAATGAATAAAAGCATTTTCCCTTGGATGTTTCCGGCCTGGAGCTGCAGGAGGCAGGGGCCAGTGACCCCTGACCTTTCTGGATGCATCATTTGTCAGCAACTTTCAAGGAAAACCTGATTATAATGAAGAACGTTTGTGAAAAGGAAGAACTAAGAAATGTCTAGAGAGGAAAGGAGAAGGAAGGGCGACTTTTAAGTTAAAATCTAGTCTTCAAAGCTGGATGACTCAAGTAAGTATCCCTTCCCACAGCAGTTCAGGGTCTGGATGTCTCCAGACTCTTCCTCCCCCCTCAAAGAGTAACTCATTCACACTTACTAAGTAATTACTATGTCGTATTCCTATGAAATCTTTATTTAGTAATGACTGTACAATTGCATCTTTTGGGGGTAGTACTAGAGTTTTATTTATTTTTTATTTTTTATTTTTTTGGGTCTAGTCGTGGGGCCTGAACTCTGGGCCTGGGCGCTGTCCCTC
>NW_012276182.1:0-1532 GCF_000151885.1 Dipodomys ordii
GGCTTTTTTCTTTTTGCTTATGTGGTGCTGAGGAATTGAACCCAGGGCCTCATGCATGCAAGGCAAGTGCTCTACCACTGAGCCACCTTCCCAGCCCCTTGTTTTAGAATTTCGAGTTCCAGGATAAATCACTCTCTACTTGAAATTCATTTAAGCCAGCCCTCAACTAATTTACCCAAAAGACTCAAGTATGTGACTTTTTTTAAAAAGCAAACAAACAGTAAGTGGATTTTTAAACAGCATTGTTATTCATCTAGCAGAAATCATTACGTGGTCTGTTGCAAGAGGTTAAATGTCTTTTGGGTAATCTGTTTCAAATGTAGAAGTGCTTTTTGTTTACCAAAAGCTGTATTTCATGATCATTTAAAACCTAAAAAAAAAGTCTTTTTGATGGAAAGGGTATTCTGTAAGCCAAACTTTGCTGTTGTTGCCTTTCTTCTGTTGTCAACCCAAATCTGTTATTTCCTCAATTTAGAAACAGTCGTGGTAAAGTGATTAAGCCTCTGCAGTATCAGTCAACAGTGGCTTCTGGCACAGTGGCTCGAGTAGAGCCAAATATTAAATGGTTTGGTGAGTATTGTCACCTGTTTCTTTGTTCTGTAAAATGTATGTTATGTGGAAAAGGATAGTGTGTGTAAATACCTAAAAGGCAGACGTTTTTGGTTAGTCAAACTGTCAAAGATTGTATGAGGAAAGAATAAGAAATCCTTGCAGCGGGAAGCAAGTGCTGAGACTAGTGGTGGATTTCAGAAATACTTGCTATTTTTTTGGGTCGGTCATGGGGCTTGAACTTTGGGCCTGGGCGCTGTCCCTCAGCTCTTTAACTCAAGGTTAGCACTCTACCACTTGAGCAACAGCACCACTTCTGGTTTTCTGGTGGTTTATTGGAGATGAGTTTAATGGCTTTTCTTGCCCTGGCTGGCTTTGAACCATGATCCTCAGATCTCAACCTCCTGAGTAAGTAGGATTACAAGCGTGACCCACCGGTGCCCATCCCTAATTCTTAATTGTGAGCCTCCTTACCACTTAAGCAGGTAAAGCTATTCTTAATGACTAACATTCATAAATCTTGGAACTCTCACCTCTCACTTTCTGGTTGCATTGTCTGATAAGTGGCTTTGCAGTCTAGCCCTTCTTTTGGCTTGCAGCAGAGTGGATCCCAGTTTTTGGCTTTTCCAGGTATGAATAAGAAGTATCTTCAGTCTCAGGGCACATCTTCCTTTGGAAACTCTCCCTTTCAGACTTTAATTGTCTCTTAATAAGGTGGTTGGTGGTCACTATTTGCCTATAGTATTTGACTCTGTGCCTGGAGAGAGATAATAATCACTTTTTATTTTTTATACCTCTCACAGGAGGAGCTGGGGATGGAGCTCAATAGAAGAGCATTGCTATGTAGGCATAAAGTTCAGTTTTTGCCATCACAAAAGAAAAATGTGGGGCTGGGAAGGTGGCTCAGTGGTAGAGCGCTTGCCTTGCATGCCTGAGGCCCTGGGTTCAATTCCTCAGCACCACATAAGCAAAAAGAAAAAAGC
>NW_012276183.1:0-1115 GCF_000151885.1 Dipodomys ordii
CATTCTTTCTTCCTTGTTCTCCTGGGGTGTACCCTTTAGCAGGAATGTCCATGTGTATATATATATATATATATATATATATATATATATATATACATATATATATATATATATGGAGATACGGAAAAATTGAATTTCAAAAGAATTTTAATAAAGATATCCATATTTCTGCATGCTTAACTAATTTGTTTAAAATTTAGTAAATACTTCTCTTTTTTTTTCTTAGTGGGTAATAGAACTATGTTTTAATTATGTGTTTCAGAAAACAGATGCATCACATTTTTCTCTGTCATAAAATCTGTAAAGCACTGCGTTGTCTTATAGAAAATGCAAATGGTTAGGTATTTTCTCATAATTAAAATTTCTCTGTTTAACTGATTTTTTTGAACATCTAACAATATTGCTTTCAATCAGAGTTTCGTTACAATACTTGGAAATATACTATAATTGGTAGTTAAAACCAAACTACATATAACCAGGGGTATACTTAACACAATTATAATGATGAAATATGAGTAAGTATGCTGTCAAAGCCTGAATGTATATGTATAATTAGAAATAATGAAAGAAGCCATTTGTGCTATCATTAAGATATGGAATATCCTCAAATAGTCGTATGTTAAAAGCCTGACTCTGAGAATGACACAATTATAAAACTACAGTCTTGAACAAGTTGGTCCTACAGAGAATTCGTCAGTCACTATCATTGAGGGCTGTGTCGCAAGCTGTTAGTAGGGGCACCAAGCCTGTCCTAACACTGTTCTGTTTCTTCTTGCTTTCTGGTCACAATGTGTGGACAGATTACATGTCATTCCTTTGATGCTGCTGTATTGGTACAGGACAAAACGCAACAGGACCTGGAAATTACAGATTGGGATTTCTGCAACTGTGAAGAAATAACGTTTTAATTGTGGTATTTGTGTGTGTGTGTGTCTGTGTTCTGATACTTGGGCTTGAAAGCCTGGGCACGGTCCCTGAGCTTCTTTTTCTTTCTTTTCTTTTTTTTTTTTTTTTTGTGGTCATGGGGCTTGAACTCTGGGCCTGGGCGCTGTCCCTCAGCTCTTCAGCTCAAGGCGAGCACTTTACCACTTGAGCTACAGCGCCACTTCCGGTTT
>NW_012276184.1:0-1372 GCF_000151885.1 Dipodomys ordii
GTGGCTCAGTGGTAGAGTGCTTGCCTTGCATGCATGAGGCCCTGGGTTCGATTCCTCAGCACCACATAAGCAGAAAAAGCCAGAAGTGGCACTGCAGCTCAAGTGTGGTAGAGCACTAGCCTTGAGCTGAAGAGCTGAGCGACAGCTAGCACCCAGGCCCAGAAAACAACAACAAAACCAGTAACAACAGGGGATAAACCCAAAGAAAAAAGAAAGAACTTCACAAGTACATTATTTTAAAACCTCTTGTTTCCATATCTTGGAGTTTATTTCAATTAACCTAATTTTATATGGTCATATGTATATAGCTATTGAACTATTGTGATCCTCTTCTAGGACTGTCCTAGACATATAGTAATTATTACAAATGAGGAAAACCATGGAGCCTATGTTTTCTTGGTCTGGCTTACTTCACTTACTATGATTTTTTCCAAGTCCTTCCATCTCTTTATGAATAGGGTGATGTCATTCTTTCTGATGAAAGCATAGAATTCTATTGTATATATACCATATTTTCTTTCTCCATTCAGCTACTAAGGGGCATCTCGTTCTTGCTCCTGTCGATTTGTTGAATTACATTAAATGACTTGCATATATTGAACCAGCTTTGCATCGCTGGAATGAATCCCATTTAGTCATAGTGTATGAGTTTTTGATTATTTATTGAAGTCAGTTGCCCAGAATTTTATTGAGAAATATTGCATCAATGTTCATTAAAGAAATGGGTCTATAGTTCTCTTTCTTTGATGGGTACTTATCTTATTTGGGGGTAAAGGTTATTCTGGCTTTATAGAACAAGTCTGGTAGTGATCTTTCAATTTCATTGAAGAGTTTGAGGAGTATTGAAGTGAGTTCTCCTTTGAAGGCCTTATAGAATTCAGCTGTGAATCTGTCTGGCCCTGGGCTTTTCTTGGATAGGAGGTCTTTCATTGCCATTCTATTTCAATACTTGATATGGGTCTACTTGTTTGGTTTAATGAACACAACACTTGTAAAAACAACTACATGATAGTTCCCACAAAGACAAGATAAATCAGAGTTAAGACCTACAAAATGGAAAAGCATTGCTAACATGGCAATTACTAGGAATCTTGACATTATATAAGCAAGTACGAACCTATGAGACTATGGCTATGGAACAGAATGTACCTGTTGCAAACTCTTACTCGTGAAAACTAAGAGCATGACTAACAAACTCAAATAAGAAAGAAGGTGGCTCAGTGGTGGAGTGCTTGCCTTGCATGCATGAGGCCCTGGGTTCGATTCCGCAGCACCATATAAGCAAACAGAAAAAAGCCGGAAGTGGCACTGTGGCTCAAGTGGTAGAGTGCTAGCCTTGAGCTGAAGAGCTGAGGGACAGTGCCCAGGCCCA
>NW_012276185.1:0-1868 GCF_000151885.1 Dipodomys ordii
AAAAAAAAAAAAAAAAAAAAGAGAATTTGTTCTTTGTAGAGCTTTTGTAGTTTACACTTTTGCTTTGAATCTTACATCCTAAGCATTTACTAATTAAAGAATCATTTCTACATAGTATATTAACTTGCCAGTGGTTGTTTCTTCTCTCTTCCTTTTCTTTCTCCTTGTCCCCTTTATTTGACATAAGGTCTTTTTCTGTTTCTCAATTTCACTGTGTAATCCTCTTGCTTCAGACTGCCAACTCCTGAAATTACAAATGTATACCTCTACATCTGACTCAGTGGTTTTTTTTTTTTTTGGTCATGGGGCCTGAACTCTGGGCCTGAGCCCTGTCCCTCAGCTCTTCAGCTCAAGGCTAGCGCTCTACCACTTGAGCCAATCAGTGGTTTTCTTTTTACTATTTTCTATCCTACATATTGTTGTAACTGATGTTTGAAGCATATTATAAATAAGATATTGAATTTTTTATGTCCATCTTCATTAATGAAAAAAAGTATACCAATCAAAGACAAATTAATAAAACTTTGTCTGTTGGTATTTGTTTATTACACACGGTATGCCCGGTGCTGTATAATATGGAACCTGACTTCATGGAGTCTAAATTTTAGTGAGGTAAGATATGGATATATAAAAACACATAGGTATTATATGATTAAATGTTAGATTAATCATTACAAAGGAGTTGTAGAGTTTTTACTGATGCTATATAATGTGGGAAGAAAGAATGCTTACTACGTAAATGAGAAAGGGAAATGAATATGGGTTAGAACTTGTGCTGAGAGTCCTAAGTGATGGGCAAGTTCTGCTTTAGCTGCAACCAAGTTGCTTCTCTAACCTTATCTTCCATTCTGTCCGTATTGACTCCACCCAGACATATAGATATTCTAAGCATACTCTCACCTTAGGATCTTTGTACTTGGTATTCAGCATTTTCATTGACTCTACCTAGAACCCTTTCCCCAGTTATATGAATAGCTTATTTCACTCCTCCTTTTCAATGGTACAGAGACCTTTCCCGATATCCTTGTACAAAGTTGTAATGCTTTT
The DNA here is from genome assembly GCF_000151885.1 of Dipodomys ordii. NCBI lineage: Eukaryota > Metazoa > Chordata > Mammalia > Rodentia > Heteromyidae > Dipodomys > Dipodomys ordii. The sequence goes on from NW_012276185.1 coordinate 1,048, forward strand.
ACCATTGCCTGATTGTTATTAACATGCTTTTAAAAAGTTGCACTTACATATATAATACTTTTTAGTAGATTTTTCATTTGTTGTTGATCTTTGATAGAATGACCACTACCTGCCCAGATTTTCTTGAAGTGGGTTTTTTGTGGGGTACAGGACATTCTATGTTCAAATAGGATAGTATGAATTGGGATAATGGGTCATTATCTTTCTCTTCACTGGAGTGTTTTGTTTGTTTATTTATTTTGTGGTGCTCTACTACGTGATGCTTCCAGCCTTGGGGTGTCTTTTATTACACAACAGCTTGGTTTTGTTCACTGGTAGTACTTAGAGTACATAACTTGGTATATACATAAAGGAAGAAGGGTATATCACAAATTAAAATGAAAAAAATGTTGAAATTATAGTAAAATTAGTAAGTATTGCTTTATGACCTACTTATTTGAAGATGAGGACCATTTAGTGTTTGGGACAAGTTTTTCAGGATAGTGAACCTAATGGCAGTGCCACTACTTCCCATTTGTTGTTGGTGTCAATCCTTGGCTCTTTTCTGCTTGCGTGAACTGCAAGTATGTAAACACCTTGTTGTTTTTTCTCCTCTGCTCCTTACTGTGCTACCTACAAAAGACATCTTTTAAATAGGGTCTTTGCAGAGTAGTTCCCAATCCTGGTGTCATTAAATATGAGCTACATACAAATGCATTAATCTGAAGTGGACTTCATGTCACACTACTGGAAAACACCATCCAGATGTGTGGTGATCCTATTGTTAGACACTTCCAAGTGCCTGGGCTTACAACTTTTTTTTTTTTTTTTTTTTGGATCCT
>NW_012276186.1:0-1336 GCF_000151885.1 Dipodomys ordii
GCCACCCTGCCTGAGATCTGACGAGCAAGGGGCAAGGTGTCTGCACAATTAACAACCGAATAAAGCAGAGCAGAGATGCAGCTCCAACAGGAGAGAGCCAGCCTCGAGAGAAAGAGCTAAGGAACAGCACCCAGACCCAGAGATCAAACCCCAGCGCCGACCCCAAAAAAGGAAAAGAAAGAAAACGCAAGCGTGCACACTGCCATTTTCTAGGAACTACGTTTCACTAGACTACACAGCCCTAATGAAGTGGGAAATGTTACCTACCAAAGAAGGCACCCTGACAAATGTGGAAGAAACCAAAGAAGTAGAAAATCCAATGACCCGCCAGTGAATAAAACCACTGGAAAGACTAATGGTGGACTCTGTGAGGAAAGGCTGGTACCCTCCTGAGCTCACCAGGCAATAGTTATGTCCCACCTCCTGATGTACTCATGACTGGCGATTTAATCAAGCCTCTACACCTTTCTGTTTTAGTAAAACTTAAAAAAAATTAAAGAAAAAAAGTTTTTTTTAAAAAAAACACCATTATTAGCATGCCCAAGGCTGCGCCCAGCACCACAGGAATCAGTGGCTCACACCTGTCATCCTAGCTACTCAGGAGGCTGAGATCTGAGGATCACCGTTTGAAGCCAGCCTGGGCAGAAAAGTCCCCAAGAGACTCTTATCTCCAATGAGCCACCCAAAAACCGGAAGTGGCACAGTGGCTCAAGCAGTAGAGCACTAGACAGTAACAATAACAAGAATACAGCACAAAGAATCACAACAAAAACACAGACTTCACAATGCAGCCGGTGGCATGTTTCACACACTACTTTAACAAGGTTTGAGGAGGAAGAAAAAAGAAGAAAAAAACATAGGGCTGGGAAGGTGGCTCAGCGGTAGAGTGCTTGCCTTGCATACATGAAGCCCTGGGTTCAATTCCTCAGTATCACATAATCAGAAAAAGCCAGAAGTGGTGCTGTGACTCATGTGGTAGAGTGCCAGCCTTGGACAGTGTCCAGGCCCTGAGCTCAAGCCCCTTGGCTGGCAGAAAAAGAAAAGGAAAAAAACACAGTGAAATTCATGCACTGGGTTTTCTAGTTCAAACAATACAAAAATACTTCTGAGGCAGCTAGGGAAATTTGGTTATACATTTGCTACCAAAGGATGCCTAGAAACTACTGCTAATTTTGTTCAGTGTTAACAGTAGCATTGATGATGAAAGTCATCACAGAAATACAGGAAGTTAATGACTGGAGAAGTCTTGAGATTTGCTTGAAAATCCTTCAAAGAGATTAAAAAAAAATAACTGAAGCAAACGTGGACACTCTACTTTTTTTTTTGGGGGGGGGGG
>NW_012276187.1:0-2328 GCF_000151885.1 Dipodomys ordii
AAAAAAGTCGGTAGTGGCGCTGTGGCTCAAGTGGTAGAGCACTAGCCTTGAGCTGAAGAGCTGAGGGACAGCGCCCAGGCCCAGAGTTCAGGCCCCACAACCGGACCCAATAAATAAATAAATGATTAGTTGTGAGATCTAGTTGAAGCTGTAAGTGTGAAGACATGATTCCCACACAAGTAACATGTGAACGGGGTAGGTTATCATCAAAGGTGTGCACTGTGCTGTAGAATTCCTTAGTACCTCAATGTGGCCTGTCTGAATAGGTTGAACAAATGTTTGGGGGGTAATGCCAGCTAACTTTGTTTACATGTTAATTAGGCACTTAAGTGCATCCTTACATTTATTATCAGTTTAAAATGAGAAATAATGCTCACAGCTGATAAACATTTTATCCAATGTTACAGAGATAAGAGATAACAGAGCCAGAACTTGAGTCTAACTCTGCCAAATCCCAACCCACTGTGGTCTGCTATATCCTTAGTTCTTTTCAATCCTTTGAAATTGCCAGAGTACCAGAGCAGACAAAGCTTCAAGTGGGCTTGGCTTCAGTTCTCAGGTTCACATCACTGCTCACAGGCTGAAGGCAGTCAAATTTAGCAAGAGCTCCAAGACACAGGGACTGTGGAACCCAAAGATCCTGGTCTGCTCATCTGATGGAGAGAAGGAGGGAGGTCTCACTCTTTAATGGATCACAAACAGGAAGACATCTCATGAATGCCTATGACTTTAAACACCCCAGTAGAAACACTGGAGCTGTCTGGGGAGGACAGAGTCATGTCATCCCAGATCTGAGTCACAGACACCTGGTTAATAATGCCAGACACTACTTCTGAGTCATTCCCTGCCTTCTCCATCTTCAGTGGCTATGCAATGATACATTTCAGAAGATCTGTACCCTTGCCCAGGGATGTTGCAATTGAAGGAAACATTTGGGCTGTCTCTCCTTCCTCTGCAATCCTTCCTCCATTCTGTGGGCGGTTCTGTTGTTGTCTCCCCCAACCCTTCCCACCCCAACCATCCCCGCCGACAAATAAGCCATTTCTCAAACTACCATCCTCTTGAATACCAATTGAGTGTTTTCATTACCTCCATTATCCTTGCCATTGCTACTACCAGCCACAATGAGTTTTAAGCTTAGAAAAGCATCCAAAAGACCAGGCATGGTGAATCCCACCTAGAATCCCAGCTACTCAGGATTGCAGAAGTAGATCCACTGTCCAAGGCTTCAGGCCTCGCGTAAGAATCAATCTGAAAAACAAGCCAAGGAGAAAAAGCTGTGAGCATGACTCAAGTGGTATAGTGCCTGCCTAGCAAGCGCCAGACCGAGTCCAAACTGCAGTACTACAAAGGAAAAAAGTAAGAAATGTATGGATAAAGAGGAATATAACATTCATTAACAAAAAGATAAGTATACTTATTTTGATTTTATATTCCAAGCTACTTGACTGTCATGAAACAATCAAAGGTCTAAAAAATTGGCATCGAAGTTCAAAGTAGGATATGTTGTGCTGCTTTTTTCTTTTTCTTGTTTTTTATTATTAAGTGGTTGTACAAAGAGGTTACCATTCCAAAAGTCAGGTTGTGAGTACAATGCTTCTTGGTCAATGTCACCCCTTCTTTCTCTTCTCATCCTGAAGGTTAACGTAGTTCAGTTTTTACCTAATGTACACTGAATATAATGGCTGCCTTTGCTCACCTTCCTCCCTCCATTGTGTGTCTCCTCTTGTCCCCTCAAAAATGTTCCCACTCTCTCGCATTCATTTTGCTAAGCAGAACATTAGTTATTTAAAATACTACGCTTTTTCTATATGAAGGCATTTTCTGATGGGTGATGTATACTTTCTACACGCAGCTGATAGAAGAAGGCCACGCTTTGTGACTCTGAGAACCTGGAACAAGATACAAGGCATCTAGGCTGTCCTCATAGTCATGTCCACCCAGAGTCGAGTCACGTTGAGCCACCTCTCTTATTCTTTGAGCCTCGGTTTCCTCATCGGTAGAGACACAGTTGTTCTCTGGCCTCTGGACAACAAAAATGTTAACTGTATTTTCTATTACTTTGGAAAATTACCTTAAAGACCTCTTCTGCCTGCTTAGAAGCCACAGAATGCAATCACTTTTTATAAATCTTGGCCAATTCAAGATAATTTTATTTTTTATTTTATTTATTTATTTTTTGGGTCCGGTCGTGGGGCCTGAACTCTGGGCCTGGGCACTGTCCCTCAGATCTTCAGCTCAAGGCTAGTGCTCTACCACTTGAGCCACAGCGCCACTTCCGGCTTTTTTCTTTTTGCTTATGTGGTGCTGAGGAATTGAACCCAGGGC
>NW_012276188.1:0-1349 GCF_000151885.1 Dipodomys ordii
GCATTATCCTGCCCATGTAATTGTAACTCCTCTGTACAGTATGTTCACAAATAAAATAAAATTAAAAAAAAAAAAGAATCTCCGCTGGCAGGGTGCTGGTGGCTCATTTCTGTAATCTTAGCTACTCAGGAGGCTGAGATCTGAGGATTGTAGTTCAAAGCTAGCCTGGCATGGGGCTGGGAAGGTGGCTCAGTGGTAGAGCGCTTGCCTTGCATGCCAGAAGCCCTGGGTTCAATTCCTCAGCACCACATAAGCAAAAATAAAAAAGCCGGAAGTGGCACCGTGGCTCAAGTGGTAGAGCGCTAGCCTTGAGCTGAAGAGCTGAGGGACAACGCCCAGGCCCAGAGTTCAGGCCCCACGACCGGACCCCAAAAAAAAAAAGCTAGCCTGGCAGAAAAGTCCCCATGAGACTCTGATCTCTAATTAATCACTCAAAAATTGGAAGTGGCACTTGGCTCAAAGTGGTACAGCGCTAACCTTGAGCAAAAGAGCTCAGGGACAGTGTCCAGAGCCTGAGTTCAAGCCCATGACTGACAAAAGAAAAAAATCTTCTCTGGCTGGACTGGTTTTGAACTATTATCCATTATCCTCAGATCTCAACCTCCTGAATAACAAGGCTTGCAGGCATGAGCCACTGATAACCTCATACGACTTTGGACTTTCCTCATCTAGGAAATAGAAATGGTTAAGTTTATTATCTAGGCTGAAAAGATTAAGTAGGATAGTATGTGTGAGGCGTGGGGTGGCTATCAATATTCAATATGAAGCATAACATATGAAATATCCTTGGCAATCTGACCCTGTTTATAGAGTGGTGTAGTGTTTAGACATACAAGTCGCATATGTTTTCATGTGCCTTGAGTGGCCATGAAATTAAGTGACTTTAATAGAAGAAAACTACAGTAAACATTATGTTGTATGTGAGGGGGACCACTTATTTATTATCACTACATGGCAGATAGCATCTGGATCATTTTCTCATGGCAGATGTTGGCCAAATTAACTTTGAAAACAGAGAATTCATGTAGGGCATTTCTGTTAGCACAATGAATGCAAGTAGGACAGGTGCAGATGCATTTCTCAAAACAACATTAAGCCATATTGCAGCCAAGTGGAAAACCATGGTGACTGCATACATTCTTCCAATTCGCCAAGAGCACTCAGGAAATGTCAATAAACCATCTCTTCATGGAAAAAGAAAATCATCTAGAAATGATCTGAAATGTGAAAAGAACTTCAAAAGCTTAACCAGGGAGTGTTACAAAAATCCATTGTTCGGGGCTGGGAAGGTGGCTCAATGGTAGAGCGCTTGCCTTGCATGCCTGAGGCCCTGGGTTCGATTCCTCAGC
>NW_012276189.1:0-2389 GCF_000151885.1 Dipodomys ordii
TCTATGCCTCCATCAGAAAGAATGGCATTGCCCCATTTGTTAGGAAATGGAAAAACTTGGAAAAAATTATATTAAGTGAAGTAAGCCAGGCCCAATGAAACAGAGGTCCTATGGTTTCCCTTACTTGCAATAAATAATATATGTCTAGGACAAGCAGAAAAGATAAAAAGCTATGTACATATGACCAGATAAGATGATGTTAAATGAAATGAACCCCAAGATAGGGAAACAGGTGTCTTTTTTCTTTCTTGCTATTGTTTCTAACGTATTTATAAGGTACCATGTGATTTTTTTGTTGCTTTGTATGTTCCTCCCCCATGGTATAACCCTTTTTTTCACTGTAATTGAAGTTGGTATAATTTGGGGAGGGGAAGGGAAAAAACAAAATGTTTAAATAAGGGTACAGATTGACCCATTGCAACAATGAGATGTACAAGACGCTCTGTCAAAGAATGAATTTTACAATTTAGGCAGGGGGAGGAAGGGTTGTAGTTGAAGACATGGGAGGGAAGGGATGGTAGGGGAAAAACAAAGGAGGAGGAGGCAACAATGCTTGGTAAGAAAAGTATTCATTACCTTGCTCATGTAACTGTAACCCCTCTTTACAGTATTTTCACAATAAAAAAATACATTTTAAAAAAATATGACAGCTGACAGTGTATGGAAAGAACTTTGCCTCTTGCTTCTGTAAAAGACTTGCAGGATTATATAAGGCCAGGGCCCCTTTGTCCTCAGAGCTCCAGCCCAGATATGAATCCACTGGAGTCAGTGCAGACACAGATAAACATGGCTTCTCAAGAAGCCTTGGGCTCCTGTTTTGCTGTCTGGGTTTTTCACAACAGCCATAGCAGAGTGGGAAACAATACTTAGCATGTGCCATTCTTCATACATTCAATCTGTAAGAGATTCAAGGAATGACTTCCAGAAACCCTAGCATTCTCCCTCCATAAATCATAGACGTGGATCTTTGGGGGGTCATAAACCCATGCTATGTAAGATTGGAGCTCTTAGGGTTAGAGCTCCTAGATAAAATTAGAAGGGTAGCTTACTGGTAGAGCACCTACCTATAAGTAAAAGACTCTTGAGTTCAAACCTCAAGACTGCCACAAGAAAAAAAAAATCCTAAGTACATCAAATGCACATAGGCCCAAACAACTCTCCCTAGATAAACCACTAATAGAATTCAAGTAACCACTTATCCCACAGTTTTCAAATGCTTTGGTAAATTGAAATTAATCAATGAATTATATTAAATTAAGTTTTTGTATGCGAGTGTGCCAGTCCTGTGGCCTGCATTCAGGGCCTGCACACTGTTCCTGAGCTTTTTTGCTCAAGGCTAATCCTCTACCACTTGAGCCACAGCTCCATTTCTGGCTTTTCAGTGGCTAATTGGACAGGAGAGTCTCTGACTCATCTATCTTTAAACCTTAACCCTCAGATCTCAGCCTCTTGAGTAGCTAGGATTACAGTTGTTAGCTACCAGCACCCAACTAAATTAATTTTTCCAAGTCTAACTTAGAGTGCAGGACCATAGAAATCCTGTGAAAAATGTCTTATTCTTCATTTGATTTTTATCTGTTTTTTTTTGTTTATTATGCTATGGAAAAGGTTAAACAGACATTGTGAAAGATTCACAAGAGTACGAGCAAGCTCAGTCTAGCTTCAATGCTGAGGGGTATTTTTGATACTGACTAAGAATTAGGAACTAATTCTCCATTTTCAAATTTTCAGGTAATTGCAAAGTAGAGATATTGAAAATAATTGCTTTGTTCGGGTGTTGTCAGTCACCCTGCATATGCCAGGTTCAACTAAGCAAGTTCCATGTCGAATCAGGATGTAAGCCAATTTCTGCATGAACGGTAACTTATTTCCCCTTTGTTATGCTGTGGAAAGTTAAGTGGGAGCTTCATTGAACTAAAATAGCATGGATAAAACACTACCAAACTTCATTTCAAAAATCAATAAGATTCCAGCAGGCATTTCTCCCGAAAACTTCAATTAACCCAGGGGTTCTTCTTGTTTTTGCTCATGTTTTATTATTTAAATGAGACATGGTGGTTACCCTAGCCTGATTTCTGCCTTGAGAAGTTGTCACTAAAGCTACTTAGAGCTCCCGGTTTCCAAATGAGAGCACTCAAAGAGCAATTGATGGCCAGGTCTTTATAATAGGAGGATTCAAATGTTCCCTCCATCTTGATCTATCTCCAACTTTTTCCTGAAATGCTTCCAAGATGATTTTAGACAGGTAGGTAGATAGATGATAGATAGATAGATAGATAGATAGATAGATAGATAGACAGACAGACAGACAGACAGACAGACAGACAGACAGACAGACATAGGCATAGATGGGAGAGAGGGAGTGAGACAGAAACAGAGAGATGGAGCT
>NW_012276190.1:0-1004 GCF_000151885.1 Dipodomys ordii
TGTGTGTGTGTGTGTGTGTGTGTGTGTGTGTGTGTGTGTATTATGATCAGCTAGGAAAACTGAGGGGATGGGTAAGTTTAGGGGAGGTGAAGAAAAATGATAAAAAAAAAGGAGTGACATCTTCAAGGTGCATTAGACTCACAGTGTTTGAATTGACTATGAACAACATCAAATTGAATATGTTGAATTGCAACCCCTTTTACAACTGAAGTAAGGAGGCAGAGTGTAAGTAACTTCTTGCAGGCATCCTATTGCCTCTTGCTGGGGAGAGAATTCTCCACCCAGTCCTGAAAAGCTGAGAGGTGAGAGAGGCCATTCACTGAATGCAGAGCTAGGAGAGCTCTACTTCAGCATAGCCTTTGGAAAGCTTTGCATGTAGAGAATGCTCTGATTCAGCATTGACTAACTACCTAAATGGCTTGAATCACCAGCCTCTGAATAGCCTCTAAGTATAGTGTATATATAAGGTTAAGTCCTCTCTTCTTTCCCTAAATGGAAAACTTCTGATACCCAAGTACGTCTGTTTAAGGTCTGGCATCTTGTCTTCATGGTTGGGGGAGGTAAGCCCACCCTCTCTCAGGTAATGGGCATTCCTGGATCCCTGAAGGCAGGGGCAGGCACTTGACTGATAGGTTGCTGGGCCTGTCAGTCTAGTGCAGAGGACTAGGAATTTCCTGTGACCCTGCCCCCTGCCCAGACCCTGTTAGGCACAGCACAGGCACCCTTATACCATGCCATGTGTCTCCGTGTTTGCATCCTGTTTCCTGTCCCCTGGCTCATCTCCAGTCACCATGGTGTCCCAATTCAGCTTTCCATTGGAGCTGAATTGGATTTTTGGTATTGTTTTTCTTCTTTCTTTTTTCTCTGGCGGGTTTCCTAGCAGTGTTAAGTATATTTGTGGGCTGCAGGCCTTTGTAACAATCGATTGCCTGCAGACTACTAACTGGGTAATAAAGACTCCAAGATTTGATCCTTCAAAATGTGGCTTCTCTGATAATTTACCT
>NW_012276191.1:0-1640 GCF_000151885.1 Dipodomys ordii
AAAAATTTTTATTTTATTTTATTTGTGAACATACTGTACAGAGGAGTTACAATTACATGGGCAGGATAATGCGTACATTTCTTACCAAGCATTGCAGCCTCCTCCTTTGTTTATTCTTGACTAAATACTACAGTCTTTCAAAGAAGGAAATCTTGGAACATGCAACAACATAGAGAGAGCATTATGCTAAATAAAATAAACCAGATACAGAGAAACAAGAAGCACATGATCTGTGGAACACAGTAAGTTACATTCATAGAAGCAAGAGTAGAGTGATGTGAGGGTAAGAGGAAGTTGGTGGCTAAAGAGATGGAGAGAGAGAAGTTGCTGATTGAAGAGATGCTGGCTAGAGAATACAAGATTTCAGTTAGCAGGAAGAATTTCAGAAGATCTGTTTTGCATTAAAGTGAATACAGTTAACTGTTTTGTATGATTGCACATTATTTAAAATTACTTTAGGAAATACAGAAGTACGAATCAAAACTGTAAGATAGTGCTTCATCCACGTTGGGGTGACTATTACTTTAAAAGGTCAGAGAATAGCAAGTGTTGATTAGGATGCAGAAAAAATCGGAATCCATATGCACAGTTGGTGGAAATGTACTTTTAATCACTGTTAAAAAAATATGGTGTTTCTGATTAATAGAGAATTACTATATGATCCAATAATTCTACTTCTGGAGATATACCTTAAAAAACTGAAAGCAGAGACTTTTGAAAAGATACTTTCAAACTGGTATTTGGGTAGAATTTTTCCTTTTCTTGTTTGTTTGTTTGCTTGTTTTGTTTTTGTTGGTCATGGGGCTTGAACACTGGGCCTGGGGTCTGTCCCTGAGCTTTTTACCTCAAGGCAAGTTCTCTACCACTTGAGCCACATCTCCATTTCAGATTTTCTTGTAGTTAACTGGAGATAAGAGTCTCAACGACTTTCCTGCCCTGACTGGCTTTGAACTGTGATCCTCAGATCTCAGCCTCCTGAGTAGCTAGCATTACAGGTGTAAACCACTAGCACCCGGCTTGGGTATAATTTTTAACTTAATTTTATTGTAAAGATGCTGCACAGTGGGGCTATAGTTACATGAGTAAGGTAATGAGTACACTTCTTGTGGAACATTGTTACCCACTCTTTTTTCCCTACTATCCCTTTCCTCCCCCAGTCTCCTCCCCAACGAAAGTTGTAAAGTTCATTTCTGACATAGTATCTTGTGAGTGTCCTTGTTGCAATGGGTCATCCTTTGTCCTTGTTTCAGCATTTTGTTACTCCCCTTCCCTTCCCTAGAGCAGATAAATTCATTTTTCTTTTTCCAGTGGTTTATCCCTGGCAATCACTGTCTTTGATTCTAGAATTATTTTTAATAGTCAAAGGTAGAATCAAACCTGATGTCCATCAGCAGGTGAAAAAAGAAGCAAAATGTGTTATAAAAATATTTTCAGGGGCTGCGAAGGTGGCTTAGTGGTAGAGTGCTTGCCTTTTATGCATGAAGCCCTGGGTTCGATTCCTCAGCACCACATAAGCAAAAAGAAAAAAAGCCAGAAGTGACGCTGTGGCTCAAGTGGTAGAGCGCTAGCCTTGAGCTGAAGAGCTAAGGGACAGCACCCAGGCCCAGAGTTCAGGCCCCACAACCAGACCCCTCCCCCAA
>NW_012276192.1:0-1669 GCF_000151885.1 Dipodomys ordii
GCTCTTCAGCTCAAGGCTAGCGCTCTACCACTTGAGCCACAGCGCCACTTCCGTCTTTTTTCTTTTTGCTTATGTGGTGCTGAGGAATCGAACCCTGGGTCTCAGGCATGCAAGGCAAGCGCTCTACCACTGAGCCATCTTCCCAGCCCCTGTATTCCATATTCTTTCCACCTGCCCAGACTGCTCTCCTAAACAACTCCTACCCAATCCATATCTGAAGTAGGCCCTGTCAAAAAGACAGTTCTCAATTCCAAATAAGAAAAGTGATCTCTGCAGTTCAAAGCCAGCCTGGGCAGGAGAGTCTGTGAGACTCTTATCTCCAATAAATCACCAGAAAACTAGAAGTGGCGCTGTGGCTCAAATAGTAGAACTTGAGCTGAAGAGCTGAAAGACAGTGCCCAGGCCCATAGTTCAAGCCTCACAACCAACAAAAAGATAAGAAAGAAAGAAAAAAAAAAAGAAAGAAAATAAGAACGAAAGAAAATAAGAAAGAAAACTGATCTTACCATCACAGCTGTCCGAAGAAAGAAAGAAAATAAGGAAGAAAGAAAGAAAGAAAGAAAACTGATCTTACCATCACGGCTGTCCAAAGATCAAGTGGGCTACCACAGGAGAACAGAACACCTAGCAGAAATCCATTAGCAGAGGCATTCATCTGAAGGTTAATCGTTTAGCAGGCACACTGCAAAGGGAATCTGGACACTGGCTGGGTAGCTCAGTGAACACACCAACACAAAGAAATAATCTCTTCCTGGTGTGTCTTCTGCTAACAGTGCGTTTGTATGCTTGTTACAGTTTGCCTTTTATCATAATTATTTGGACCTGTGTGTCTTCCTTGCTGAGTTATGATATACTTAACTGTGCTGAAGACTACACAAGAAAAATGGAAATGCTCATACTCTGCTAGGCACTTCATAGACTTATTCCATACCATCTCAAGAATCCCACAAAGTAGTAGTATTTGCACTTCCAGATGGGAAAATGGAACTCAGAAGGGAAAAAACCAGCAGGCCCTGCTAGGGAGTGGAAATAGTACACACAAACTCGGGGTCTTTGGCCTACACCATCATGCTGCCTTCCACCTAGAAGTATAGTAAATATCTGCTGACTTTAGCCCAACACCTTAGAAGCAGGTCAGTGTTGTATCCGATTAGGTCTGCTGTTTCCTGTTGCTGTGCTCAAATTTTCCTTCCACATATAATCATCCATCCTCAAAATAACTAACCTCAAGTTGTTTTTGAATACCATCTCCTCCACCCTCCTCAGTCTGCTTTTTTTTTGGGGGGGGGGGGTCAGTCTTGAGGCTTGAATTCTGGGCCCTTGGGATCCCTTTGCTCAAAGTTAACACTCTATCACTTGAGCTACAGGGCCACTTCTGGATTTTTCTGTGATTAAATGAAGATAAGAGTCTCACAGACTTTCCTGCCCAAGCTGGCTTCAAACCCCAATTCTCAGCTCTTAGCCTCCTGAGTAGCTAGGATTAAAAATGTGAACAACTGGGGCTGGGAAGTTGGCTCAGTGATAGAGCGCTTGCCTTGCATGCCTGAGGCCCTGGGTTCGATTTCTCAGCACCCCATAAGCAAAAAGAAAAAAGCCAGAAGTGGTGCTATGGCTCAAGTGGTAGAGTGCTAGCCTTGAGCTGAAGAGCTGAGGGACAGCGCCCAGGCCC
>NW_012276193.1:0-1259 GCF_000151885.1 Dipodomys ordii
ACACACACACACACACACACACACACACACACACACACACACACGGCGGGGTGGAGGGGGAGGAAGCAGTGGACTCATAATCTCCTTCAGGGACATACTCTCAGTGACCTAAAAGATATTCCAGAAGACTTCACCTTTCAATGGTTTCACCACCCTCCAATAGCTCCACCCTAGAGACCAAGGCTGTTAACATATGGGCCTTTTGGAGCATGTTCAAGAGTCAAGATTGAAATCATAGTATCTCTCTAGGGAATAGTTCTCAGGATGACTTTTCAAATGACCCAGCACTTCTTCATCTCCTTCCAAGAAAAAAAAATCCTCAACACCAAGACCCAGGTCAACATATGAGCCAAATACCCAACAATCTCTTTCCTTTCCTTAGACATTTCTCTAATGCTTTGTGCTTGGTTTTGTTGACTACAACCTGCATTAGAGTAAGGCAGTTGTGCCGTTTTTCTCTTGGGAGTTGGATGGAGACAATTTCAGACTGTTGAAAGGAAGTCTCGTATGTGTGTGTGTGTGTGTGTGTGTGTGTGTGAATGATTGGAATCAGGCTACTTTCTGACTCCCTGGGTTGTTCCCATCAGGAAGCAGGCTGTTTTCTTCTGCCTGTGGATCTGAGTTGGGGAGAGACGAACAGCTCTGTTGCTGCTGAGTATGTTGTTGCTATGGCAACACACCCAGAGTCATCACACTTGTGGCTGCTGATGACGTCTACTGTGGTACATATCTAAGCATCATAGCCTTGCTTAGAAGTTGATAAATACTGTGGAATTTTCCAAATTATAATAAACTACACTCATGCTGTGCTTCAGGAATGTTTGTTAATTTGATTTAGTGCTGAAATGTTTGCTTTGACATTTGTGCCAGCAGGTTTGGGGGATGGGGTATGGTACCGTCTCTAATTTAGGTTTATCAGAGGCTTTTTCAGTGTTCTTCATTTTTCAGTAAGTTGAAAATTAGAACAGTTGTCTCATCTTCTGCAGCTTCAGAATCTCCACTAGCCACTCTGCCCCCAGAAACCTGGCCCAAGAACCATCACGCATTAGAAACTGATTCTGAAGGGGGAAATTTTTGGATACTTAACACTCTTAGAGATGAATAAGACAGAAAAGGAAGATACATAAAAGTTGTAGACTGTTTCCTTTTTTGGGGGGGAGGTCCAGTCGTGGGGCCTGAACTCTGGGCCTGGGCGCTGTCCCTCAGCTCTTCAGCTCAAGGCTAGCGCTCTACCACTTGAGCCACAGCGCCACTTCTGG
>NW_012276194.1:0-2231 GCF_000151885.1 Dipodomys ordii
TCTCTCCTGCCCGGGCTGGCTTTGAACCGTGATCCTCAGATCTCAGCCTCCTGAGTAGCTAGGATTACAGGCGTGAGCCACCAGCATCCGGCTATGACTGGGATTTGAACTCAGGCCTCCTCCTAGCTAGTGAGGAGCTCTACCACTTGAGTGCTTTTATTTATTTTATTTTTGCTTTGCTTTGCTTTTTGATGGGGTCTTATACTTTGGCCCAGACATACCAGCCTTAGACTGAAATCCTACCTCTGCCTACTGAGTAGCTGGGATTACAGGCATGACTCACCATGCTCAGCCATCTGTGGTGGGTTCTGACCTGGGCTTTTGTTGTCTCATGGGGAAATGGAGACACTGATCTGGACACAGGTTTGGCCAGGCCCAGCCTGTTGCAAGGTTGTCTTGGGGCTGTGTGCCCTCTCAGGTGTCTTCTATGTTCTCCTCCTCAGGAAGACGAGTTTTAGGCCTGTTTTTGTGGGGAATTTGATGGGAGGGGGTCTCAGTGCTGTCAGGGGCAGCCGAAGGGCTTATGACAGAGAGGGTAAAGGAAGCAAGCGAGTCTGAGCACCAAGACGCATGACCTGGGTTTGAACAGCTGTTAAAACAACTGGTGTAGAGGCCCGTGACCCTGGAAGGGGGGAGGAGGGGGGAGATTACCTGAGGGTCCCCAGCACCAGGGCAGCAGCTGGGGTTGAGGACAGCTGGGCAGGCACTTTTTGCTAAGAATAGCCAGGCTGGGTCTCCATGGACCTTGGGAAGTTTTTCTCTGGCTCTAAGGAAATTTTGGGACAGGTAGAGACCAGCCCTGCTGAGCCTGGCCATTTTGTTACAACAGACAGAAACAGGCATGGGATGTGGCAACATCATCAAGTGTGTCTACTATGTAGAAGGCTTGGCTGGGCATGGTAGTGCATGCCTATAATCCCAGCCACTCTGTTGAGGACCAGAGCAATGGCTGGTGCCATGCCCTTTTGTGAAGGGCCTTAAGCTGGTGTTTTCCGTCCCCTGTGGGTAGGTAATACACTGACTCAGGCGTCAGTTAGAGCCCCATCTGTGCTGTGTGGTTGTGGGCAAGGCCTTTGTCTCTGAGCTGAAGAGTTGCTCTTCCTATTAGGAAGGCCAGAGTTGAGCCCCAGGAGGGGCAGGGATTAAGTGCTGTTCCTTCCCTTCTATTCCCGGCTGGGTCTTCAGCTCTGAGGCTGGCAGGCCCCGAACCTCGATGGCAGCATGGAGGTCTGGGGAGGTCGATGGAGGCCTAGAGGGGAGGAAAGATCTCTTGATCCTTCCTAGCCCCTTGACCCGTGTGTGTGTGTGTGTGTGTGTGTGTGTGTGTGTGTAGTGTGTACTGGGCTTGAACTCTGGGCCTGGGCACCATCCCTCAGATCTTCAGCTCATGGCTAGCGCTCTAGCCCTTGAGCCACAGCACCACTTCTGTTTTTTTCTGCTTATGTGGTGCCTAGGAATCGCTCCCAGGGCCTTATGCATGCAAAGCAAGCGCTCTACCACTGAGACACCTTCCCAGCCCTCATTTGCTTTTTTGCTTAGGACTGGTGCTTTCACACTTAAGCTACAACTCCACTTCCTGCTTTCTGCTGATTAATTGGCGAGAAGAGTCATGTGGACTTTCCTGCTTGGGCTGGCTTTGAACCAGAATCCTATATCAGCCTCCTGAGTAGCTGGGATCATAGGTGTGAGCGCCAGCACCTGGCTGTGTGGGCATAGACTGAGGCTTTTCTGGGTTGTCTGAGGAAGGACAGGACGGAGCCCCCTCCTTGGCTCTGTGGAGCCTTGGGTGGTCTTGTGTTCAGAGCTGTAGGCCGGAGCCCCCCAGGTGGCTCGGTTCTCAGGACCATGGGTAGTGAAGTCCACTGTTATATGAAGTGCTTGTCTGAGCTGAGAACCATCAGAGGGGCAGCAAGGGCGGGAAGAAGCGTGGGGACACCCCAAATAAAGCCGGGCTCCAGTGAGTTACACCTGTAATCCCAGCTACTCCGGATTCTGAGACGTGAGGACCATGTGTGAAGCCAGTCTGGTCAGGAAAGGCCCTGAGCCTCTTATCTCCAATGAACCACCCAAAAGCCGGAAGTGGATTTGTGGCTCAAGTGGTGGAGCACCAGCCTTGAGTAAAAAAGCCAAGCGAGAGCTCCAGCCCCAGGGCTGGGGTGCGGCCCAGTGGATGCGCACTGGCCTGGGTGCGACCCCGGAACCAGGGAAGGGGAGGGCGCACGGGGCAGGGG
>NW_012276195.1:0-1904 GCF_000151885.1 Dipodomys ordii
GAGAGAGAGAGAAGAGAAGGGAGAGAGACAGGAAAGATCACTGAGAGAGACAGAGACAGAAAAAGAAGGAGGGAAAGAGAGAGAGAAGAGAAGAGCTCCAGGAGAGGGACTAGTATTTGAGAAGGGTCAGAGGCAGCAAGGTGCAGTGCCTGTGTGAATGTGGAGTGAAGGATTGTGGGAGGTGGAGGCAGACCCCAAACCATACAGAGACATGGCGATCACCGGGAACAATTTAGACTTCATTCCAAACAGGGACTGAAGGAAGGGTCAGCAGGAAAGGGCGTGTTGATAGGACCAGTGTGGAGGACCTGGGAGCCAGAGGATGTGAGTGGAAGACAAAGCCCAAGGTATTGAATTTGCTTTCAAAGCCCCTCACAAGGAGGAAGGAAGAGGCTAGCTGGGTGGGAGAAGATTCTTGGGTCCCTTTTAAGGAACTTCCACTTGCCACCAGTCCCCCTGTTTGGAGCCCATAAAAAGCTGGGCACTGTGGGTAATTACAGGCCGGGAGAGGCTCAGGGCAAGGAGACTGGGGACATGTTGGGGGCGGGTGGGGTGCTGTAGACAGGAGCTGTCATGCTGCCTGGCTGCCAGTGAGGGAGCATGCAGACACCAGGGCCCCCATAAAGTCTTCCAGTGTAGGCCCCTTGTTGTTTTTTAAACAGGCATTCTGGCCTGGGACATTACATCATCATGAGCCAATCAGTGCTCAGTCCTTTCTTTTTCTTTTCTTTCTTTCTTTCTTTTTTTTGTTCTTCCTTCTTTTGGAGCCTATTCCTGTGGTTGTTGAGGTGAAGTATGTTCTTGGTAAAGTGAATGTCTTCTCTTGGGCCACTTGGACCCAGTGGGTTCTATAGTCCTGGGCTGGGTTTGTTCTCTTTTAGGCAGATAGAGCTAGACAAGACCAGGTCCCTCTAATCCCTTGGAAGGCAGAAGGGCCTTGCAGGCAGACTGCTGGGACAGTTTACAGTTAGCTTTTAGCCACCACTTCAAACTTCTTTCAGTGAATCAACTTTTACAATATATCCATTTGAGAAAAATACTCATGGATTGAGAATCACGACAACCACAGAACCGGGAGGCTGGGGAGAGGTGAATTTGAATCCTGGCTTTTCACCCCACAACCCTCAGTTTTCGCACCTGTAAAACAGGCCTCTCTCATGCACTTCTTAGGGCGGTTGGCAGGGCCAGACTTAATGGATGGGTATTAATGTTGGACAACCATTACCCAGGATTTTGACCAACCCATTCTTTTGCATAGCACTTGTCTTAAAGACTTAAAAAGCCTTCCCAGGTCTACTTCCCACACATTTATGGGATAGACGATCTTAAGGAAGACGGAAATGAGGCCCAGACAGACAGAGGGTCTTGTGAAAGCTGCTCTGTCTAATTAAGCTCTGTTTGAGGTTCTTCTGTGAAGCGTGATCATTTGTTAGCTCCAGTTAAAAGCAACTATAAAACCGATATATAAACCCAACTGAAAGTTTAGAAAATAGGAGAAAGAGTCTTCCACACAAAGCTATCAGCCTCACTTTGCAAGTGCAGGGCCTTTTATGTCAAGATGGAGTTTATCCATGCTGGTCTTGACAAAGAACTTGAGAGACGAGCATAATGCAACAGTATGTTCAGACCCTGCACCACGTGTGTTAATTACCATATTCATGGTTCCCTATGATTTCATCAGATTGATGCCACACATCGTTAAATTTTACTTTCAACCTCCCCCCACCCCTATTCAAAATAATATTTCTTTTTTTTGGGGGGGGTCCGGTCATGGGGCCTGAACTCTGGGCCTGGGCACTGTCCCTCAGCTCTTTAGCTCAAGGCTAGCACTCTACCACTTGAGCCACAGCACCACTTCCGGCTTTTTTTCTTTTTGCTTATGTGGTGCTGAGGAATCGAACCCA
>NW_012276196.1:0-1289 GCF_000151885.1 Dipodomys ordii
GGGAGGAGAGAGAGAGAAGAGAAAGTAAAAGAATATGGGCTGAAGCCCTGGGTAGTATTATTTATTTTCCTCAGTTTTTAGGGATAAATTTTGTGTTTTGTTTATAGATTTTATTTTGTTTTGTTTTTGATCGTGGGGCTTGAACTAAGGGTCTGGACACTGTCCCTGAGTATATTTTGCATAAGGCTAGCTCTTTACCACTTGAATCACAGCTCTACTGGCTTTTTGGTGGTTTGGAGATAAGCATCTCATGGACTATTTTGCCCCAGATTGCTTTGACCCATGATGTTCAGATCTCAGCCTCCAGAATAGTTAGAAATGCATGTGTAAGCAACCCATGCCAGGCTTTGGTCGCAGTTTTTGGAGATGGGGAATATGTGCTGTAGCGTACAGATTTCATCCTCCTTATTATAAGTTATAGTTGGTTTTAGGCATATTTAATGCAACACTCATTGGAAAATTCACTTCAGTAAGTAGGATTCTTAAAGCCAGCCAGCCAGATGCAATATCATATTGCGAGAGCTCCCAAAAGCTGAGATGCAAAACCCAAAAGGATTGGGAGGATGGGATGCCTCCTCCCAAGATGAACTCTCAGAATGCTGAGAGTTTCCTGGAAAGGTCAATCAGTCCTGGCTTGATGGGAATTCAGATTTCTATCCTGGAAGTAGGCTAATGCTGCACCAAACTTTCTGGACTCGTTAATAGACAAAAATCTATTCGAACTGTTGAGTTATTTAGTGCTTACACCTGCTTCTTAAGATAAAGAAGTCATTTATCACTTGAGAAAGATTATACCACATGATTTGTGCTTGTGACTTCAAGGATATTGATTGAGATTGTATTCTATGTATCACTGGTGCTTGTGATTTCAAGAAAATTGTGATGTCACTTTGTGAACATATGTCCCTGTACCCACTTAATAAATACCTTGTACAAAGGACCCAGAACACCTGAAGCTGGCAGAAGATTTATGGTCCCTGGTGTCCAAGCAGTCAGCAACTGTAGAGCTATGTCAAGCTATGTTGGAACCTGAGACAAAAGAAAAAATGTTGCTGGCTTAAGAAAAATATCTTAGTTATTTTTCTGAAGAGGAAAGAAGGATGGCCAAGAGATACATGAAGAAATGCTCAACCTCTCTAGCCATAAAAGAAATGCAAATCAAAACAACATTGAGATTCCACCTCACCCCAGTTAGAATGGCTAATATCAAGAACTCTAATAACAACAGATGCTGGAGGGGATGTGGACAGAAGGGAACCTTACTGCATTGTTGGTGGGAGTGTAAACTT
>NW_012276197.1:0-1792 GCF_000151885.1 Dipodomys ordii
TTTGGTCGGTCGTGGGGCTTGAACTCTGGGCTTGGGCGCTGTCCCTCAGCTCTTCAGCTCAAGGCGAGCGCTCTACCACTTGAGCTACAGCGCCACTTAATGAATTCTATGACAGCACTTTCAAGCTCCTATTATAATAGACAGCAGCTACTTTTATCTTGCTAGGTTTAAGGAGAAGAGGATTCTACTTCCAGAATTAGGGAAATTAACATCCTATTTTGTATTATCCAAAGTGTTGGTCTGTGATGTGATAAAGTGTTTGCATTGTAATGTAAAATATTGAACTGGGTCTTTGTTGCCAGCCTGCAGAACACATGAGGACTGTTTCAAAAGACAAACTGGTTGGCTGGGGATGTAACTTAGTGATAGAGCAAGTCTAGCATTCATGAAGTTCTGGGTTCCATACTTAGCTCTCTGTGGGGAAGGATATAGGGAAGCACTTAGTGATAGTATTTATTTACATTTTGACAAAGTTCCTTACTTTATTTTGGATGGTAAAATAGTCCAGAGATTGACAGTAGCATATAAATTCTATCCTAAAGGATTTATCCATTTTCCAATTACTATTCTGAGGATTGACTCCACTTGAGCTTACAATCCATCCTACAATGGTGGTCCAGATTGCTTTTTTTTAGGGAAATAAATAACAGCTATACTGAAGATGAAAACAAGAAAAAAGAGGACATAGCATTTCCTATTTGTAATCTATTAGATATTCTAATAGATTATTGAAAAAATACAACAGAAGCTATGAGTGATGCCTGTGGTTTAAAGAACACTTTAAGATATTTAGAAGTAGTGCCTGAAGTCTGAACTATTAAAGTTAAAAAAGAAAATCACCAGAGACATTGCAAGATAATGTAGTCAAGAAAGTCATCTACAGTTAGAAAAGAAGAAGTCCAGATTTGAAACTTAAAAAGGATAATACAAATTATAAGAATCTTGGTTGTAATAAAATACACTTGAATTGTTGAAGGTATTTTTTAATTTTGAAGAGTATAATACATTAAAGACAAAAATTTATGAATAGCCTTGAAAAAACATTCTAAATGAATTCCAATATTTTCTACAGTTTATGACTAAAACATCTGTCTTATATTTTGAAACAGCAAGTAAAAAGAGCTTCAGTTTTTTAATTTTTATTATTTTTTATTTTATTTTTTATTTTTGTCGGTCATGGGGCCTGAACTCTGAGCCTGGGTGCTGTCCCTCAACTCTTCAGCTCAAGGCTAGTGCTCTACCACTTGAGCCACAGCACTGCTTCCAGCCTTTTCTGCTTATGTGGTGCTGAAGAACCTAACCCAGGGCCTCAAGCATACAAGGCAAGCACTCTACCACTGAGCCACCTTCCCAGCCCAAGAGCTTCAGTTTTTGAAACTGACAGATGTGGGTTAACATTTGAGTTTCTTTTTTTTTTTTGCCACTTGCTTACAATATAACTTTATTCAAGGTATTTAATGTGTATAAGCTTCCTCATTTGTAAAATGAGAATAATTATATGCTAATGATGTTAAAATGAGAAAAAAAGCTAGATGTATATAAAATACTCAGTACACAGAAGGAAGAGGTCAGTAAGTAGAAACTATAATCCTCTACTTCAGTGAATGATATATGTTTGATGTTGGTGTAGGCTGAAGAAACTTTAAAACTAGAATTATAATCTGATAATTGTAGATTGAGAAAATAGTTGGCCTTTGTACAGTAGTAACGACAGAAACTGAGGAAGAAGGTAAATCATCTTTTGTTGGTTTTGGGGTAGCACCTTTCATCTCTTTTCCATTTTTTTTTTTTT
>NW_012276198.1:0-1745 GCF_000151885.1 Dipodomys ordii
GGCTTTTTTCTTTTTGCTTATGTGGTGCTGAGGAATCGAACCCAGGGCCTCATGCATGCAAGGCAAGTGCTCTACCACTGAGCCACCTTCCCAGCCCCCCTCCCATTCTTTTTAATATAGCTTTCTCTTTCCTTCTCTCTCTCTCTCTGTCCTTCTTCTCCCTCCCTCCTCCCCTCTCCTTTTCTTTATCCTTCACTAGAGGAAGGAGGAACATGGTGTCTACACATAATATTGTGTAACTCCTAATTTGCTGTCTGTGTCTGCTAGCTCTAAGCCCATAACACAGACCCTTTATCTCACCGTCCACCCCCCATGTCCTCAAGTGCTCAGCACATAGTAAGTGTTCAGTCTATACTAGTTGAATGGGGATTATTTGTGTGGTCTGGAAGAGGACATAACCCAAAGAGAGATAGGTTCTTACTGTGTGTGATCATAAGAGGGTCAGAGCTAGGCCATTGCAGGGAGCACCCACCCTGTTTCCTCCACTCACTTCCCCAGTCACGCACCAGCAAATCCAAGCAAGTCACCATCAGCTTACTACACTGTCCAAGACAGCAGTCATTGTGGCTATTTCAGTCTCATTACAACGCAGTTCTCCTATAGCTGGAGCCACATTTTAGGTGCCCGGCAATCACCAAGGGAACTAGTGACCACTGTAATGCTCAACACAGATGTTGGAACATGCCCATTGTGGTGGAAAGGAACTAAAAGGCCATCTTGCTTCTCATCTCTCATCCTACTTAACATACCATCCTTATTTTCTAACCTGGCCATTTCTTGAACATACCCATAACTTTGAAGTCTCCTTGTCTTTGTCTGTTCATAGCACCAGCTCAGGTACCACCTGTCCTTGGAAGATCTAGGAAGAGATCTTCCAAGGACATACATGTCTCTACCATGGCTCCTTGGTGCTGCAGATTCACCATCTGCCCATCCATCTGCCTCTCCCAGGTACCCATGGCCTCACATGGCTGTCCCTCAGAGACACTTTGGTTGGTCCTTTCTACCAAATCCATGTGCAAGCTCTGTGAGCTCCTCTTCTAGAATGGTCTTGGAGTCCAGTCCTTTCTTTTACTTTGTTTCCATCCTAGTCTTGCTCACCAATAGGTCTTCCACATTAGACAGTTGCCACAGGAGTACTCAAAAGCCATAGAGAGAGGGGCTGGAGGCCTGGTTCAGTTGGTAGCCCATGAATGAAAGCTTCAAGTACTGAATTCGAGTCCCAGTCTCAGATTTTTTTTTAAAAAAAGGAAAAAACAAAAAATACTGACAGAAAGTGGAGTTTTGTCTCTGAAGAGCTGGTGTGTTTGCCAACAAGGGGATGAGGAATCTCACAGGGCCTTAAGTAGGGAAGAAGCAGGGGCTGGACTAGGAAAGTAGAGACATAGAGAAAGGACTGGCCAGGGTGGTACTAAGGACTTAAGAGTTGGAGAGAGACAGACTTGGTAAGGAAGGAAAACTACTGGGCCAGCAGCTTCTGTGACCTTGGGAATGACATGGGCTAGATTTAGTACTGTCCCAAGGCCAGTAGAGCTGAAATGAGCTCTATACTCTGGAGAAGCTGCAGGAAGGAAAGGAAGAAAGGAAGGAAGGAAGGAAGGAAGGGTGGGAGTGAGGGAGGGTAGGGAGGGAGGGAAGGGAGGGAGGAAGGGAGTGAAGGGGGAGGGTGGGAGAGAGGGAGGGAGTGAGGAAACTTTCGTTCTTTATAAGTCATCTAGACAATGATTCTTTCTTTCTTTTTTTTT
>NW_012276199.1:0-1860 GCF_000151885.1 Dipodomys ordii
TTCTTCTTCTTCTTCTTCTTCTTCTTCTTCTTCTTCTTCTTCTTCTTCTTCTTCTTCTTCTTCTTCTTCTTCTTCTTCTTCTTCTTCTTCTTCTTCTGTCATGGCTTGGGCACTATCCCTCAGCTCTTCAGCTCAAGGCAAGTGCTCTACCGCTTGAGCCACAGCACCACTTCTGGTTTTCTAGTGGTTTATTGGAGATAAGAGTCCCACAGACTTTCCTGCTCAGGCTGGCTCCATACTGCTGCTGGTGGCAGGAGCCACCAACGCCAGGCTTAAGCAGATATTTTGAACTTTGCCACTCTGTTCATTTGTATAATGCTGAGGGTGGAATCCCAGGCCTTTTGCCTGCTCTACCACTCTATACCACTGCTATACCACACCCCCAAGGCTTCTGGACATGGTGATAGTGGAGTGTCTAAGTTGTAGGCTCTTTGTTGTCTCTGTACCTGGGGTACAGTTTCAAGACCACTGGAGTTCACTGTGGCTCAGCTGTCAGATGACTGTGCCATCTACACTACCTGATGGGTGGGGTGCCCAGTGTACCTTGCTAGCCTCTGATACCGAGGATTGGCTTCTCCACTAGGGCTCTTAAAGGCGTGTCCTGACAATTCACTGTGACATTGTATCCCTAGTGACTAAGGTCATTTCGTAATATGCTCTTCACAATTCCGTGTGTGTGTGTGTGTGTGTGTGTGTGTGTGTGTGTGTGTACTAGGACTTGAACTCAAGGCTTGGGCACCATCCCTTAGCTTTTTGTGTTCAAGGTTAGTGCTCTACTAGTTGAGCTACAACTCTACTTTCAGGCTTTTCTGGGTAGTTTATTGAAGATGAGAGTTTTATGGATTTTCCTGCCTAGGCTGGCTTCAAACCACCATCCTCAGATCTGAGCCTTCTGAGTAGCTAGGATGACAGGCGTGAGCCACTCTCAGATCCCTGTGTCCCTGAGCTTTTTTTGCTCAAGGATCATGTTCTATCACTTGAACCACAGCACCACTTCTGGCCTTTTCTGAAGAGTTCACTGGAGATAAGAATCACAGATTTTCTTGCCAGGACTGGCTTCAAACCACAATCCTCAGATCTGAGCCTCCTGAGTAGCTAGGATGATATCACCAGTACCCTGCTGTTCAGGAATTTTTTACTCCTTACCTTCAGTTTCTCATTCAGATTGCACATCTTCTCCTGTGCCTCAGGCTCCATCTGCCTCTCCCCAACTCACCCCTAACTCTCCCCACCCTGATCCTGACTTCTGGGGCTATGACTAATTTGAGGATATGTCTGTCTTCCAGGTAAACCCCTTTAGCCACCATGGAGCAACTTGGGAAGCCCCCAGAAAGACAATGGCACAGAGTAGGCATGGGCAATGGATGACAGGGTGGATGGATTGAGGAAGGGTGGGGACAGCACATACCTGCCCTCCAAGGAAGTTGATGGACTGGAGCTCCAAATCCCCATCCACCTGCAGGTGGGTGACCATCTGCAGGGGCAGCCGGTGCCCATACTCATAGAAGGGTGTCCCATTGACCACTACCTGCAGGGCAGAGCCAAAGTGTGGAGAGTGTCAACATCCAGGGAAGGGAGACATGTGCTCTTTTGTTTTTGTGTCCTGGGGCTTGAACTCAGGTCCTGAGCACTATCCCTGAGTATTTGTGCCCAAGGCTAGCACTCTACCACTTTGAGCCACAGCTCCACTTCTGATTTTCTGGTGGTTCATTAGAGATAAGAGTCTCACACAGGGGCTGGGAAGGTGGCTCAGTGGTAGAGCGCTTGTCTTGCATGCTCAAGGCCCTGGGTTCGATTCCTCAGCACCACATAAGCAAAAAGAAAAAAGCTGGAAGTGGCGCTGTGGCTCAAGTGGTAGAG
>NW_012276200.1:0-2304 GCF_000151885.1 Dipodomys ordii
TTTTTCTTTTTGCTTATGTGGTGCTGAGGAATCGAACCCAGGGCCTCAGGCATGCAAGGCAAGCGCTCTGCCACTGAGCCACCTTCCCAGCCCTGAACTTTATCTTTTCTTAATATTATCCCATGTGCATTTCACACTTTTTTCTTTAAAACATAGAATACTATAGTTTCTTTTTGTGACCCCCATGTATGGGCCCACAATTCTATCCCTCAGCCTCCTTCCCCTGAGATGGTGTCTCTCGTTCTTCTGCATGTTTTTTAAAATGTTGTTTAATAATGCATTCTTCTGTTCGTGAACAATACGTGACATGTTTTTCAGGTTTTAAACTTTTATGTAACTGGTGTCCTGCTGTCTCTGTCACTTTATAACTTGCTTTGCTTTTGCTCATTCTTATGATCTTCTTGTATTTTCCTATCTGTCTTCATTAAGGCATGATCACTTGTCCTGGCATCTTCTCTCTTTATTTGGATATCAGAGTCCTGGAGGGCAGAGATCTCCTGTGTACTCTTCTGCTTCCCCTGAGACTGGGTGCTCTTTATGGACTGTTTGTATCAGTACTGGTGAGCCTTTATAGCTACTAGCCCTGTACCAAGCACAGGACTGTGACAGGTACCCAGGAATGACAGAGACTCATCTCAGCTCTTGAAGATTAAAAGACAGCCTAGATTAAGAGCAAGGGTAAAGGTGGGGTTGTGGGTCTGGAAAGGAAGAAGGAGAGGCTGGCTGCTGAGAAGGAAAGGGGACAGGGATGAAGGAGATGACACTAAAGATAAAGTAGAAGTTGCTCAGCCAGCCAGGCTGGAAAGCTTAGGCGTTCCTAGCAGAGGAAACACTGGAATGGAGACTTGGCATGGCAAAGCTACATGTCCTGCTGCATTGGCTAGGAGGTACTTCCCTCACCATTTTCTTTTCCTTCAAGGCCTCAGATCCCTTGGTAGGTAAGCCTTTGTGTCCAAGGCAGGCTTTTAAAAATAATATCTCACTCATCCATTCCTTGCTTCATTTATTCAGTAATCAAATGTTTTCTGGGTACCAGTTTTGCGTCTGGCTCTCTGTTTGTGGCTGACACAGCAGAGAGTCATGAGGAGATACTACTTGCTCTCAGGACTGCGGGAAGTGAGAAAGACAACACAACCAGCAAATTAAATTAATGTCAGATGGTGAGCCATCTCCCTGAAGTGTGTGTAGGGCTTCTGACAGATTATTGAGTCATGGAGAAGGGGTAGTCTTAAGACCTCTCTGTGGAGGTGTATTCATCAGTTTGCCATTGCTGTAACAAAACACTAGAGGCTGGGGAAAGAAAAGAGATGATTTTAGCTCACAGTTTTGAAGGCTGAAAGTCCAAGAAGCATGATGCTGTTTCTGATAAGTGTGTCTCTGGCAGTGTCACATCAAGGCCCATAGCAGTATGGTGGGTGTAGGGGAAAGAGTGAACACATGTCAAGACAGGGAGCCAGGAGGAAACTGGGGCTCAAGGTTGCTCTTTTCAAACCACTTAACTTTTGTTGGCACTAACTGGTGCCATAAGAACTACCCCTTCCTCCCTCCCTTCCTCCTTTCCTGCCTTCCTGCCTGCCTGCCTGCCTGCCTGCCTGCCTTCCTCCCTCCCTTCCTCCTTTCCTGCCTTCCTGCCTTCCTGCCTGCCTGCTTGCCTGCCTTCCTTCCTTCTTGTGCTGATCCTGGGGTTTGAACTCAGGGCTTGGGAACTGTTCCTGAGCTGTTTTTTTTAAAAATTATTTTAATGCTCAAAGCTAGTTCTCTACCATTTGAGCCACATTTCTACTTCTGTCTTTGGGTGGTTAATTGGAAATAGTAGTCTCACAGACTTTCATGCCTAAGCTGGCTTTAAACCACCATCCACAAATCTCAGGCTCCTGAGTCACTAGGATTACAGGCATGAGCCACTGGTGCTATAAGAAGGACTTTAATCCCTTCAGAGGACAGTGTCCTCCATGAGCTATCTACTGCCCACCGGGCCCTGCCATTTCAAGATATACCACCTCTCACATCAACACACTGAAGACCATACTTCCAACATAGGAAACATTGGGAGACAAACTATACATCCAAACAGTAGCAGGAGGTGATGATATAGTTTGAGATCTAAAAAGGTCAGAGGGCTGGGAAGGTGGCTCAGTGGTAGAGCGCTTGCCTTGCATGCCTGAGGCCCTGGGTTCGATTCTTCAGCACCACATAAGCAAAAAGGAAAAAGCCGGAAGTGGCGCTGTGGCTCAAGTGGTAGAGTGCTAGCCTTGAGCTGAAGAGCTGAGGGACAGTGCCCAGGCCCAGAGTTCAGGCCCCATG
>NW_012276201.1:0-3100 GCF_000151885.1 Dipodomys ordii
ACAAATTATACCGACATCAAATACAGTGAAAGCAGGGGTTATACTATGGGGGAGGGACATACAAAGCAACAAAGAAATAATCTTGTAAATGTGTTAGAAACAATTGCATGAAATAAAACAAACACTTGAATATATATCTTGGGGTTCATTTCCCTAACATAACCTTATCTGACCTTTTCTGCTTACTCAGACATATACTAGATATTGCAAATAAGGAAAACCATGGGACCTGTGTTTCTTTGGGCCTGTCCTTTTCAATCCAGGACCTTTCTACGAGTTCTAAGTTCTACTTATCTGTATAAAATTGCTAGATGATGCAAATCTATTTTGCCATGGATTACTGGAGATTGCAGCTGTCCCCTGTGGCAGTTTGTTCTATAACAAGGACAGCAAGCCAGGGGGGCTGAACATGGCAGGCAGGTATTTTCTCAGTTTGGGAGGCTAGAAGTCTAAAATCAACCTTTCAGCTGAATCATGTCCCTGCCAAAGGTTTTAGGCAAAACATTTCAATGTCCCTTCCTCATTTCAGGTTCTTGATAGAAATCTTTCATGTACCTTGGTTTGGAGATACCTGACTCCAACTTCTGCCTTTGTCTTCACATGGTCTGTGTTTCTGTCTTCACATAGTTTTCAATTATAAGGGGCCAGTCCGTGGTTCTGGGTTTACCATAATCCATTTGACTTCATCTTAACTAAGCACTTTTTTTTTTGTCAGTCATGGGGCTTGAACTCTGGGCCTGGGCACTGTCCCTCAGCTCTTCAGCTCAAAGCGAGCACTCTACCACTTGAGCCACAGCACCACTTCCGGTTTTCTAGTGGTTTATTGGAGATAAGAGTTTCACAGACTTTCCTGCCCAGGCTGGCTTTGAACTGTGATCCTCAGATCTCAGCCTCCTGAGTAGCTAGGATGACAGGTGTGAGCCACCGGCGCCCAGCTAACTAAGCACTTCTGAAAGACACTATTTCCAAATAAGGTCACATCCTTAGGTTCTAGGTAGGCACCAATCTTGAAGTAAAACACTATTTCAATCCTCTGTATCTTCTAAACAGCAAATATACCATTCAAGTACATGGGCTTCTATTTTGAAATGTTTTAGAGTAAATGCACTTGACTGCACTCACACACACACACACACACACACACACACACACACACACACACATCCCCTTTCCTTGGTAAGGAGATATTTCCTTTATTCTCATCTTGTCCTTCCACAGATGGGATTTCTAAATTTTATTTTAGTGGTGAAAATTCTAGACCATTTCAAAGAATAGTCCCATTAATTCTGATAATTCCTTCAGAAATAAAAATAGATGGATAGACTCAGGTGAGAGATTAGAATTTATGGGGCCATTTTTGCCTCTATACTGATTATAGGTATATAGAGAGATAGATGTAGATAGATAGCTATATACACACATTCCGAAAACAAATCACATAAAGTTCTGGCTATTAACGTTGGCTGTGCTCTGTATTTTTATCTTTTCTCCTGCATCTCTTCATGTCAGGCCTTCACTATTAGCATTCTCTCGTCATTGTCATCATATTCCTACTGATTCTTCAATGACCCAGCTGAAAGGCTTTTTTTGCCTCTCTGCCTCAGTTTCCTCTTTCCTATTCAATCTACTGCCCCTCTCCACCCGAGTAATTGCAATTTCTCTGTCCTGTTCCTTCTGTTATTGAAGGGGTCAGTCTTTGAATTCACTTCCTGTGGAGTTAGCTCCCAGTTCTGTCATTCTCTACTTGTGTGTCTGGAGAATTTATTTAGTCTGTTGAGCCATTGTTAACTGAGGTTAATAATTTATGCTGCTATGTAAATTTTAACTTACCATTTAGAGAAAAACAAGAAGTCAATAAATATTAAATGGAATCATTTTCTTCTTTGTCCTGTGGTTATTAATGAACAAACGTACATACCTGTCTAGCCAAGGAACTAGTGGAAGGTATGAGCCCCTCTCCATCTCCATACATATGCTTGTCAAAGAGCTGTATCCAGTACCTTCTTTGCAAAATATAGGTTTGGGAAAGGAAGGAACGCTTTCTAGATTCTTTCTGAGCTCTTGATATGACATGTTTTCTCTTGTTCTTTCTTGGGTTCTGATAGAAAAAAAATTCATTCTTTACTAGTACTACTTGAGGTTTATGCATTATATTTTTGTGTATTTTTTCAGTCATGCATAGCAACATAAGGTAATTATAATAGTTGTGGAATTTTAGTTATTAAAGACAATATATGTTAGGAATGGCTATCTTATTTTAGTCTCTTATTTCAGGTGATGTTTTTACTATTACTCCAGATTTACAGAAAAGGAACAGAAGTTCAGAGGACTTAAGCCAGTTAGAGTGGGGAAAAGACACATTGGTAAGATGAGACAAGGCTGAGATTAACTTGTATCTAAAGTCCAGAACCTTTACTCTCCGTTATATTTCTCCTTTCTACTTTTATTATAACACTATTGAAAACTAACAGGGCTTATAATGTAACTCACTGGTAGAGCCTTCAGCTAGCTTACCTAAGGCCAGGTGCCATTCTCAGCATTACAAAACAACAGCAGATAATAACATCTTGCAAGCCACGGAGCGGGGTTTACTATAATTCCAACATCATATCATGAGTGCTGTGTTCTTTTACATGTTATCTTTTAGCCTTTTCTATTAGCTTGTGTGTTTCATACCACATATGCCCCTTCTGACTTATTTTAGCCTCACGTGCTTTCTCTTTATTCATCCTGTACACCAATTATTACTGTTTTATTTCCTTGATTGCCAAATAAAGCTTATAATCAATCAATAGACTTGGTTGTGTGGTTCATAATCACTTTGCACTGACTCAATTCAGAAGATTTTTTTTTCCATTTCAGGAAAGAGGAATTCAAGTGGAAAGTCAGTGATGTTATAAAGGAGAGTACAGGTACACATGGGAACAAGGTGATTTTTAATCTGAGTTTAATTTTGAACACTTAAGGCTTTTACCCCATATAAGAACAAAAACAAAACACATATCCTACTATCACAAATCTTGCACATACACCATATACACAGAAAGGAAGGAAGGAAGGAAGGAAGGAGGGAGGGAGGGAGGGAGGAAGGAAGGAAGGA
>NW_012276202.1:0-2388 GCF_000151885.1 Dipodomys ordii
GGAATCGAACCCAGGGCCTCTGGCATGCAAGGCAAGCGCTCTACCACTGAGCCACCTTCCCAGCCCCAGAACATGACTTTTGAGTTCTAGGAATTCCACTAAACAAACATGGTAAAAATGCTCAAATCTATTTAAACTACTTTAAGGCAATCACGTTTCCCTGCCCCAATCTTTGGCTAGCTTGTAAACAATATACACACAGGATAGACTGCAAGAAATCCAATCAAAAGTGGATTAGCTGATGGTTACCAAACTCGGTAAATATTCTAAAAACCACTGAATTACCCACTTAAAATGGGTAATCCTTTTTTTTTTTTTTTTTTGCCGGTCATGGGGCCTGAACTCTGGGCCTGTGCACTGTCCCTAAGGTCTTCAGCTCAAGGATGAAGTGCTCTACCACTTCTGACTTTTTCTTCTTATGTGGTCCTGAGGAAATGAACCCAGGGCCTCAAGCATGCAAAGCAAGCACTCTACCACTGAGTCACCTTCCCAGCCCTGGATAATCCTTTTTTAAGATATTTAAATACTATGTTAATCAAGCTATTCATGTAAGACATTGAATGTCTTAAATTAGAAGGCCTGATACAAAAATTCTATACACAGGAGTTACCAAAAAATACAAAAAGGAAAAAAACCCCACATCATATTAAAATTCTCTAAATGCACTATTACTCAGCAAGTTGAAAACAAATACAAAAAAAGTACTGATATTTACAAATATAGAAATGGGTCTCAAAGGCTGTATTCTGAATGAAAGAAGCCTATACAAGAGTACCGAATCGAACCCAAGGCCCCAAGCATTTAGGCAAGTGCTCTACAGGTAATACACCTCCAGCACCTATCATTTTTTAAGTTCCAAGTCAACGATGTTATATTCCATGAGCTTCTTTTTAATTTAAAGTTAAGTAATTTGCCCAATTTAATAAAACCTAGTCTATCTCATCAGAAAATATTTATGGAAAAAAAATTTAACCTTGACCAAACTAAGCTCTACCAGATTTTGTAAGTTAACATACTTTTAAGTTTAAGACTACTAAGAGGCTATATCATAGCTACATGAATTGTATGCTTGTTTGGATTCAGTCACAATTCTTTTCTAGGACAAATAAATGTTCTAATATGAAAAGGGAAAAGTGTGACTAAGAAAGAAGTTATCAGCCAGGTGAGATGTCATATATCTGTATTCCTAACTACTTGGGAGGCTGAGGTGAGACAATCATTTGAACCCAAAAGTTTGAATAGTTGAGATAAGGTGGAAAAGGAGAAAGAAGAGGAAAGCAGAGAAGAGAAACCACCATGTTCTCATATGAAGTACTTTAACCACAAAGCATTTCTTCAAATGCCAGGATGCTTGTGTAACTTCTTAACAATTTGCTTTATAACTCAGAAGCTAATGATTAGGAACTTTCATCACAGTTCACAAACCAGTAAGACCTGTTCTTAAGTTTATCAAATCTGAGATCTAAATCTATTATACATGTTGTGATTACAAGATACACAGAATAAGCCCAATGCCTTTGGATCCAACTTTGAATCCTAGCTATTTAGGAGGCTTTCATCTGGAGGATTATGGTTTGAAAAAAGCCAGGCTGGAGGAGTAGCTCAAGCCACTTGGCACTAGCCAACCAAGCAAATGGAACAAATGAAAGCCCTTGTTCAAACCTTAGTACCAGCTCAAAAAAAAGTATGCAAGATGATTTTATAAACCATACATATAAGTATTATTTTATTTACTATTTTAATACCAAGATACATTAATTTTCACAATATTAAGAAAAATAAGGTTGGGCACTGGTGCCTCACAATGGAAATCTTAGCCACTTGGAAAGCTGATTTAAGGATTGGTTCAAAGCCAATTAAAAGCAATTAAAGACTTAAGACTCTCATCTCCAATTAACCATCAAAAATGACAGAAATGGAGCCATGGCTCAAATGGTAGAGGGCTAGCCTTGAGCAAAAAATCTCCGGGACAGTACCCAAGCCTCCAGTTTTAGAGTTATGACTGGTACATGTGTGTACAAACACTCATACAAAAATTCCAGATTCTTTAAAAGGTATCTTGTAGAAATTTTACAGTATACAATGCACAAAAAAACCTGACTGGGTGCTGACGGAATGTTTAATGCAATCATGGCCAAATTCAAACATTTATTGAACAGTTATTATAGGCCAACTCGCTGACAAGAAATAAACTGAACTACCAAAACATGACTTTTTAAAAGGACAGGGACAGGGGCTGGGAAGGTGGCTCAGTGGTAGAGTGCTTGCCTTGCATGCTCGAGGCCCTGGGTTGGATTCCTCAGCACCACATAAGCAAAAAGAAAAAAGCCAGAAGTGGCACTGTGGCTCAAGTGGTAGAGCACTAGCCTTGAGCTGAAGAGCTGAGGG
>NW_012276203.1:0-4838 GCF_000151885.1 Dipodomys ordii
TTAAGATTTCTTTTAAGGAATCTTTTAAATAGGGATACAGGTGGGCTCATTGCAACAATGAGATGTACAAGTCGTTATGTAGAAAACAAACTTTACAAGTTTGGTGGGGGGGGAGAGGGTTGGGTGGGGGTGCAGTGAGAGGAAGGAAAGGGATGGGAAGGGGAAACAAAGGAAGAGGCTACAATGCTTGATAAGAAATGTACTCATTATCTTGCCCATGTAATTGTAACCCCTCTGTACAGTATTTTCACAATAAAAAATTAAAAACAAAAGATTTCTTTTAAGGAATCTTTTAAATAGGGATACAGGTGGGCCCATGCAACAATGAGATGTACAAGTCGTTATGTAGAAAACAAACTTTACAACTTTGGTGGGGGGGGGAGAGGGTTGGGTGGGGGTGCAGTGAGAGGAAGGAAAGGGATGGGAAGGGGAAACAAAGGAAGAGGCTACAATGCTTGATAAGAAACGTACTCATTATCTTGCCCATGTAATTGTAACCCCTCTGTACAGTATTTTCACAATAAAAAATTTTAAAAAAAGATTTCTTTTAAGGGACAAAATGCCAATGAGTCGGTGGGTTATAAAAATCAAGACTTCACAATCAGGGGAATAGATGAACTACTTAACTAATCAGAATAGGGTGCAGATCAGTCAGAGGGAGAAAGAAAGTGAGCTAATTAGACTTCCAGCCCTATTCCCAACACACATAAACAACCAACAGTCTTGATGTTATACAAATGGGTTATCTTGTGTATATGTGTAGGTATATGTGCATAACATGGGATAAAGTTTCCAGTAACCGCATTACTCAAGAGAAAAGGTGGGTGAATGTAGTCATAATATTCAGTGTATATATGTGAAAATTGAGGGGATGGATAGGGTTGAGAGAGATGGTGGAGAATTATGAAAGAGATAATGTTATGAGGTGTGTCACCAGAGAGGATCACATGGACATGGGGTACAGCCAAAAGGAAGTCTTTTATTAGCTGCCTGGTGACTACACTGGGTATTGGATACCCAAGGGCAGTGCTGAGCTTTTTTCAGAGCTCCTTTTACACACAAAAAATTATATCCTTGCTTGCTTAGGGGTGGAAAGTCCCTAATGGGTCTTCCCTACAGGTGCCAGCCAAGCAGGACGTGCTAAACAATGCTTTAAGCAAGAATGATACATTTCTATGGGCTGTTTCTAGGGTACACTGTGCACATTTTTCTTGCCTCAAGGAACTGGTCCCATGGGTGGAGGTGCAGTCCTATCTTCAAGATGGAGTCACATTTGTCATAGGGTGCCCTACCACAGCAATCTTGATCAAAATATGTTATACTCATAAGCAGACATGTTGAATTGAAACCTCTTTGAACAACTATTTAAAGATAATTTAAAAATTAAAAGAATAAATAATAAATAAAAATTTAAATGGTGTGCTTTGTCAGGCATCAGTGGCTAACACCAATGATCCTAGATACTTAGGAGACTGAGATCTGAGGTTATGGTTCAAAGCCAGCCATCTATGAGATGCTTATCTCCAATTAAGCACACACAAGAAAAAGCTGGAAGTAGAACTGTGGCTCAAGTGGTTGAGTGCTGGAGACCTTCCAGGGCCTACTTGGTATGCAAAGACCTCATGGAGACTTTGTGGATGCTATTGTATGTACACAGGTGGCTTCTTAGAAGTATGAGTATTGAAAGGTTGGCTGTGTTCCAGGGGCTCAGCATTAGTCCAGGGGAGGGGAATCCTTTCCTGTCCTTTCAGGATGGTGAGAAACTATATAATGGAATGGTGAAAAGTAAAGACTGTGAACTCAGTCTCCCTGGGTTTGACTAAAATACTAATTAGCTATGATTTTGACTAAGTTGCTTAAATAAATCCTCTTGTACTTAGTTTTCTCATCAATGATGGTGATGGTGTTTTGTGTGGATTAAATGAGGTGACATTTATAGCCTATCTAGAAAATTTTGCTTTTGGATCCCACGAAATCTTGAAAGGACAGGTTACTGTAATAATCTCAGGTCCATGTCAGACACTTCTGTGTTAATGAGAACCTTCTGTGCATTTAGGCATATCATTATATCTCAGGTTATTTTCACCACTGGAGTGTTAAGAACTCTATAAAGGTAGAACAGAACTCGTACTGTCCATTCTTTGTATATCCTCCACACATCTGTCATATAGATAGCCTAGCTTTGGGGTGCAAATGATACAAATGCAATCCAACTCAAGATATAAATATATAGAAATATATAGATATAAACTAAGAGAGTTGACGGGAGGTCAAAGAGGATACAGAGATCCCACCTAATGGAGGGCCCTGTGAAGGTGCTGATGTACAAGCTGGCTCTTGAAGGATGATGGGTAGGATTTCATTAGATGGAACTAGAAGAGTGGGAAAAAATTCTTGACTTTTTAAGTAGAGGGAATGTGTAGAAATATAAAGATGGAAGAGTGCCAGAACTCATCTAATTTGATTGATGTGTAAGGTATAGTGGGGGAGAGTTGGCGGATAAGGAAGAGTAGGGTTTTGTCATAAAAGACCTTAAATGCTAGGATGAGAAATTTATACTTCATTTGTCAGTCAGTGGGGAACCATTGAAGGTTTGGTAAAAAAAGAATATCTAATCACATCTGTGCTTGAGGAAGAGTAATTATTCTCATAAGATGACTTAGAAGAAAGAGAGATAGAAGATAGGGAGGGTGGAGAGGAAATTGCCAGAGTATTTCAAATGAGGATTGATGGGAGTTTAAACAAGGGTAGTTATGGAGGGGCAAGATAATAGCAGAGTGTAAAGGGCTTGATAATTGATTGATTGTTCAGGGAAAAGGAATAATCAAGGATGAATCCAAGGTCACCAGCCTGGGGGAATAGAAGACTGATGGACTAATAAACCAATGTAGTAAAATGACTAGGGGGATAGCTTGGGGAGGCTGGTGAATTAGAACTGAAGATAGAGCTGAAGATAGAGCTGAAGGCAATATGGAGTTGGGGAACAGGAAATAGGGATTATATAGATTATATATTGCACAACTCCTGTAGCTGTGTTTTCCCTTGTAGTATCTAATTCCATACTTAATGCATGGTTCCACTACTCTTTTAGTAAGAGGAGACTGTCTGTCTCTTCATCCGTGGATCCTACCTGGAAGAAGTGCCATGTGAAGGTAGTGATACTGAAGCTGGCCTTCTAGTTGGGGTTTCTTCATCTCTGGAGCCCAGCTTCTCAAGCTGTCTATCCGACTTGGTCATAAGTTCAAGTGGAAAAGAACTTTGTGATAACAGGGCATTGAGAACATAGAAACACAAATATAATACTGTATAAGCTCAACAGAAAATTATTAAGTATGAGTCTGCAGATATCTTTATTGAAGAAACTCACAATTGAAAACTATGACCTGCTCAAAACAACAGTGGCACCTCATTGATAACAGAGTCATCTCCCAGACTTTCAGGAATCCCAGCTCATTCCACATCTATAAGTGCAATAAGGAGCTTCCACCATGTGCTTAGCAGTGTGAAGGAGCCAGATTCTTACAGCCAGTTCTCAGGAAACTTCAGAAACTGATCATTTTAGTTTATAAATACCCAACTACTCAACTTTAACTATTTGACAATCTTTAATTGCCTGCTTGGTACCAGCCCATATCAATACACACACACACACACACACACACACACACACACACACACAAAACAACTGTGGATCATAGTTGGTTCTAGACCATATTTTGAGAACTATGGCTCTAGGAAACAGGACAGACATGGCTAAGAAATTTTTTCTAAGCTCATGTAGCTGGGCAACCTTAAAAGACAAGCAGTTATGTGTTTGGTGGCCTATGCTCTGTGTTTAAAAGACCCCTTAGGTGTGAAAAGTCTTCAGCTGGCTAGCTCTGTGAGATGGAATAATTAATTGTTCTTTCCCCAGAACCTATTTCCTCACCTGAAAAATTAGGGGATTGGATTAGATCAATGGCCACCATGAATAGAGACAAGTGGTAAAGCACTCTTTGGGTTTTCTTTCTTTCGTGCCAGTACTGGAGCTTAAACTCAGGGCTTAGGCACTTTACTTAGTATTTTCTACTGAAGGCTAGCACTCTACCACTTGAGCCACAGCTTTACTTCCAACTGTTTGGTAATTAACTGGAAACACCAGCCTCTAGGATTTGTCTGCCTGGGTTGGCTTTGAACTGTGATTCTCAGATCTTAGCCTCCTGAGTAGCTAGGATTATGGGAGTGAGTCACAGGTACTGCACTAAATTTTCTTGTTGAAAATAAAATATACTTAGGTTCAACTCAAAACTTACTAGATACGAAATAATAAAACTTTCTTGTTATCTTTGAAAAGTCAGAGGCACTTTCAGGGCGAGTCCTTCCTTCTTCGTGTCCGCCGTCTCGGGTAATGAAAGGGATAGGTTCTTTGGGAATATAGATTTGTCTTGGACCTAAAGAGAAAATAATAACAGCAAGGAGGCAGGTGAAGACGTGGCAGGTGGCCTTTGGCTCCTGGACTTGTGTCGTTGACCCAAGGCTGTTGGGGAGCAGCAGATATAAAATTCTAGTCGCGCCTTTTTTACGTCACGGCTTCTGAATTGTCATGGAAACGGGGAAGCGAACTGAGTCCCGGGGAGATCTCCATTGTGCCTGTTAATCGTAGCTATTCCAGAAGCTGAAGCCAGAGGGTGGTGGATTGGAAACCAGCCTGGGTAACATTAGTGATACCTTGTGATAAAAATAAAATAAAATCTTGTGCTGGGCAGGTGGCTCAGTGGTAGAGCGCTTGCCTTGCATGCATGAGGCCCTGGGTTCGATTCCTCAGCACCACATAAACAAGAAGAAAAAAGCCGGAAGTG
>NW_012276204.1:0-4952 GCF_000151885.1 Dipodomys ordii
TCTTTTTGCTTATGTGGTGCTGAGGAATCGAACCCAGGGCCTCAGGCATGCAAGGCAAGCGCTCTACCACTGAGCCACCTTCCCAGCCCAAGAAAATGTTTCTTATGTTCCACTAAATTGATTTCATGACCAGCAGTGCAAAATATACATCATGAAATGACATAAAAACTCATTTTGATTTGAATCTGCAATAACAAAACATGATATGAAAATTCATTTCATTTCAAGGCAGAAGCAGAACACAATTAATTGCCTAAACATACTCATTTATGAAAAGATTCACAAAGATGATAGCTCAAATTTTTGTGAATCTTTTTTGGGGGCAGTTTTATAATATTTTTGGACAAATAATATTGGGGAAATTAGACTATAATGCAAAAAATATTTTATAAAAAGAGGTTGAGATAGTTCTATATCTCAATATAGATATAATGCAGGAGAACCTGCTTCTTAACTCTCATGTTTAGTTACAGGCCATGTTGATTTCCATCAAGGGCATCAACACAAACTAGACTCATGAAGTCAATTAGCTGTACAGCATCTTTACAAGAAAATGAAGTTAAAAAATAAGTCAATTATCGTGACCTGGAAGGAACAAGAAGTTGCAAAGGCTGAGTATTTTTACTCTGGAGGAATATTTTGGCAACATATCATATTCTCTCTAGTTGGTGGAAGGTTCATGGCTGTATTCTATCAGGTGAGAGGACAGGACATTACTAGACAAGGTAATGATCTGTGAAACAAGAAGTTGACATGGCCAATTGAGTGGAATTTCATCTGGAAAGAGCCTGTATTTGAAGTCTAAAGCCTAAACTTAATAAGATGTTTTTTTTAACCCCAGAATTCAAATTTAAAACCAGACTAAACTATAAAATGAGCATAACAAGCTAACAGTCTCATTTTCCCGTTGGTTATCACTTTGACACCATGCATAGAGCATTTTTCCCCCTTGATATTGGTGCTGGAACTCAGGGCTTCTTTCTTTTGCTTAGCAACTTTTGCTTGTGGCTGGTGCTCTGTCACTTGAGCCATTCCTCTATTTCTGGCTTTTTATTAGTTAATTGGGGATAAGGGTGTCTCAGATTTGTCTGTCTGCTATGGACTGGCTTTGAATATGAATCTGTAGATCTTACCACTCCCCTTCCCGCAGTAGACAGGATTACAGGTGTGAGCAGCACACACACTGGTGACAAGCGTTTCCTCAGCCATTTTGTTCTTTCTGTTTCTGCTCACTTCTTGGTCCAGTCACTTCTGAGAAGCAATGAATAATCTTGGTTGGTGGTTCATGGCCCATGGTTTTTTTGTTTTACCCATGGTTTGTATGAAGCATTCTTGCTGTAGAGACACATTTTTCTTACCTTACTTCTCCAGCACAATTTTACTGCATACAAATAACTTCAATTCATCTTCACTTTTAAATTGCCATAGTTGCTGCTTCTAAATGCATTTCCCATGAACCGAAGAGTTTGCTGAGTGAGTGACCTTCACGTCCTTGTAGAGGAAAAAAATGACACAATGACGGGATTACCATTCCTAAATGGCAGAAAGATAGCTCCTGGAAGAAGAAAAATAGCTCCTCCATCACTTGGAAGCCGTTGATTAGTCACAAAGAGCTTGGGGCAAAGCATCTCTCTTTGCATGATTTGGCTGAATTTCTTAACTTTTTTGTTTTTTTTTTTAGGTTCTAGATTGTATAAAGGAAAGTAGGTGGGGAAAGGAAAATAACATTTCCTGAGTGTCAGCTGCTTGGTGTTTGTCCTCACTCACCTCGCCCCACCAGTACTGCTACTCTACCCATCAGAGAGCCACTGAAGACTCACCACCCCTCCCCGGTGTCATACACACATACACCCACTATACCTATCATACCATTATCCCCCAATGCTCATAGAGGATTGGCCCCAACCTGTAGTTACCACAACTGGAGGCTGCTTCAATCCCTTATATAAAATGATACAATATTTGCATATATCCTATACATATCCTCCTAAACACTTCAAAATTATCTTTAAGTTACTTCTAACATCTAGTAGAATACAAATGCTTCATAAATATAGCTTATACGATATTGTTTAGGGAATCATGACGGGTTTCACATGTTCAGAAAAAGAATGTGACAGACAGGCAAGGTCTCTTGATTATGGTGATCTTTGACCATAAACCCTGAAGGAGAAAGGAGGTGGTGATCCCTGTAAGCTGGTACAAAGCCAGAGAGAGAACGGCTTAGCACTCCGAGAAGCCACAGGAAGGCCCAGGTGTCAGCAGGTGACGGGGATGGAGAGGCTGGGTTGGGGATGGGAACGCATTGCATGGATATACTATATTCCACACATCTTATTCACTTAAAACTAAAGCTTAATGGTTTGGGGGTACTTTTTTCTAGCTGTATCTGGTAACCCTGTTTCTCCCACCGCCCCACTTTCTTTTCTCTGTGGTTGTAAATTCCACAACAACTAAGTTCATTTACTTCCGGTTCCTTTCCGTTTCAAGCTTCCTGTGTTCTTACTGGTTTCCTTTTCTTTTTGAATACGTGAGATACCATAATTTCAAACGTCAACCACACATGCAAAGTGATGATGTCGCTCCCCTCTGTCCCCCTTCCAATGCCACTGTTCCTACCGGCAAGTGTCATCATTTTCTGGGGTGCTTCTTCTTGTGTGCTTTGTTTCTTTGGCATTATTTAATTTTGTGCCAGCACTGGGTCTTGAACTCAGGACCCCAAGCTCTCTTGCTTAGCTTTTTCGCTCCAGGCTGACATTCTACTGCTTGGCCTACATCTCTACTTCTGTTTTTGGTTTTTGTTTTTGCTGGTTAGTTGGAGGCAAGAGTTTCAAGGAATTTACTGCCTGGGATGGTATAGAACCAAGTCCCTCAGATCTCAGGTTCCTGAGTAGCTAGGATTATAAAAGTGAACCACTTGAACCCAGCCAATTTCTTTATAGTAACAAAACAAATGCAAATCTTCTCCCTTTAGTTTGCAGACTTTAATATTCTAAAGACATTTTTTGTTCTGTGTTTTTTATCCCTTAATAGTATCACTCCATATCAGTTCATGATGATCTTTCTCATTTTTTTTCAACTTTATAGTGTTCCACTTTGCATAGTACAACAGTATACTAGCTTATCTCTTGGGCTTAAGCTTTCAGAAAATGTTCAGTGCTATACACTTACAAGTAAGGCTGTAAATCAACAATATTTGCATATGTCTTTTGTGTTGACTGATGGTATCTTTAGAATAACTGCCTACAAGAAGTACTACTTGGGAATGATAGGAAACGTGCATGTGAGGACCTGATTTCCTGATACCCCACAAAGACATTGTAATGGCAAGCTTTGGGCACTTTTGCTAGTCAGAGAAGTGAGAAATAGTCCTGCAGTATAGTTTTAATTTGCACTCTACTTTTATGAGATAGACCACTTTTCCATATGATTAGGAGACATTTTTAGATCCTTTGCTTGTGAATCATCTGTTCGTGTCTCTTGCTTATTTTTCAGGGGGATTTTTCCTTTGAATTAAAAAAGCTCATTGTATATTAGATGTAGTCCTTCTTTATATGAGGTGTATCTTACAAATACTGTCAAAGTTTGTCACTTCTATTTTGATTTATTTTGTTGGGGTTTTTTTTGGTCATACAAATGATTTCTTTTCATGAAATCATCTTTATTGATCATTTCTTTTATTGCTTTGGATTTTGAGTCATGGTTAGAAAGCCCTTTCCTCCACTGAAGTTAAAAAAGGTGTCCATGTTTTCTTTTAGTTCTTTATTGCCTCATTTCTTTTACATTTAGATTCGAGATCAAGTTGATACTTATATATAGTTTGAGGAATTGATTTAATTTTAAGTTTTGCCAAATGGTTATTCGAGCTTACAGCATTTTAAAATCTGCCTCTGTAAAGTGAGGATAATTCTTTTGTGAAACGATAGATGTTTGGAAAGTAGGT
Source organism: Dipodomys ordii (assembly GCF_000151885.1). NCBI lineage: Eukaryota > Metazoa > Chordata > Mammalia > Rodentia > Heteromyidae > Dipodomys > Dipodomys ordii. The sequence continues at coordinate 3,944 of NW_012276204.1, forward strand.
CATCCTATACTTTCTACTCAGCTTTATATCTATTATCAGTTTATGAATCTGGATATGTTTTGAAGGTAGAACTGAAAAGTGGTGGTGATTAGTTTAATGGGACGCATGAGAAAACCACGCCTTAGTAAAGTAGAATGTTAGGGTCATTATTCACTGAAGGTAATTGAGATTTTGTTGGGAAATGTCAGGAACCCTGGTTTGGCCATATGAGATCTCAGCTAAGCTGCAGGACTGATGGTAGAGGTAGAAGGGTTGGGTGATTGTGAGTGTGGATTTAGGGAAAGGGTAGAAGATGAACACAGTGTTGAAAGAAGCACTATAGCTCAAGTGATAGAGCGCTTGCCTTGAGCTGAAGAGCTGAGGGACCATGCCCAAGTCCAGAGTTCAAACCCCACGACAGACAAAAAAAAAAAAAAAGAAGTGTTGACCATGCAGACAGAAATTAGAACCATAATACTGAAGAGTTTTTGATGAAAGCATTCGCTCCATTATGTAGATGCACATTCTGAAATTTTGAGGGCAGAGGTCCAAAAACTTTTCAGAGCTGAATCATGAGTCTATGTCTTGTTTTCTCTGTTGATTTCTTTTAGAACAGAACCACAGGTAGCTTAAAGAATGAAATGTATTTTCTCGTAAAATTCTGGAAGTTGCACATCCAAGATCAAGCTGTTGGCAGGACTGACTTTTTCTTGAGGCCTCTCTGTCTCTTCTTGCCCTGTAGATGAGCTGTTTCTCTCTGTTTATTCACTTTTCCTCTGTCATTTGTCCATGTTCCAGAAGTCATCCTCAGCAAAGTCTACCCCAATAACGGCATTTTCACTTAATTAACTCTTGAAGCAACATCTGCACATCCAGCCACATTTCAAGGTACTGGCACGAAGCCCTCAGCATATAAATTGTGGCAGAAGGGAGATAGAAAGATTCAGCCCATAACCTTTCCTTCCTTCCTTCCTTCCTTCCTTCCTTCCTTCCTTCCTTCCTTCCTTCCTTCCTTCCTTCCTTCCTTCCT
>NW_012276205.1:0-1920 GCF_000151885.1 Dipodomys ordii
TCAGGTCCCACGACCGGACCCATAAAAAAAAAAAAGAAATTATCTCTTTTAATCCAGGTGTAGTGGTGCCAGCCTGAAACTACAGAACGTGGGAAGCTGAGGCAGGAAGAGTTGAGTTTGTGGCCAGCCTGGGGTCCTTGCTACATAGCAAGATTTTGTCTGAGAAAACAGCAACAACAACAAAACAACAAAAAAATACATTTTAATGCTGAGTATGGCTATATGTGCCTGGAAAATCCCAGTACAATAAGGCAGAAAGATTGAGTTGTTAGCCTGGACTACAATAAGACCCTGTCTGAAGCAAAATAAAACAAAACAACAACAAAAAGAAAGGATACACTTCAATGATGCCAAAGTATTTAAGAGTTTGAGACCAATCTGGGCAACATGGAGAGATCTTGCCCTTAAAAAAAAGACATGTGTATGATAGCTGAGTGGTAGTATTTATACAATATTAGTGACAGAAATTTCCAGATTGAACTGGAAATTATTACAAGCTAAGTAATGGCGTATCCCAAATGCTTGGGACCAGAAGTACTTCAGATTTTTTTTTAACGTTTTTAATCTTGGTATATTTACACATATACAATAAGATCTACCGGGTGTAGATCCTAGGTCTAAACATAAAATTCATTTATGTTTCATTTACATTTTATACTCATAGCTAGAAGGTAATATTAGATAATATCATTAGTGTCTCTGATTTTGGATTGAGACTTCTCACATTAGGTCAAATATAGAATTTTCTCTCCCTTGTGAGGATTCAGATTTTAGAAACGAAACTAGAAAGGTTTTCCTTCTGTGTGCCTTTCCCCAGAGTAGCAAATGTACTGATTCATAAGGACAAGGAGTGAAAGGGTTGGGAAAATGGCAAGGCATAGATAGAGAAAATATAAGGAAAAATAATGTTGCTTTATCACAGAAACTATCATGGCACATAGATTGGTCTTTAAAGAAGTTCCTGTTGGGATGGGAGAGGGATGGAGTGAAGGAAATTTCTCCTCCAGAGACAATACCTGGGGTCTTTTACCTGGGGAGCCTCTCCCCACAGATGAGGGAAGTCTATGTAGGTAACAGACTCTGTTTTAGGCTGCTCTGCCTTACTTTGAGACCCACTATAGTTTCAGAGGTTTCTGTTGAGAATCACTTTCCTTTTTATTCCCCTGGGAAAGACTGATTAGTGCCTCAGGAATGGGAGGATGTCTAACCTGGGAAAGAATCTGAAAGATTAAAAAGATTCTGTCTACTTGCAACTTGTATTAAAAGCTGCTGTATTGCCAGGTGCCAATGGTCATGTCTGTAATCCTGGTGACTCAGGAGACTGAGAAACAAGGATAGTAGATCCAGGGAGGAAAAGTCCATGAGACTCTTATCTCCAATTAAGTACTAAAAAAAGAAGAGCAGGTGAACAAATGGACCAGTGGCACTCACTAGACACTTTGTTGAAAATGAATTATACAATAGTGTGTGAGGGAAGGGGTCGGGAGAGAAAAACTGGGAGAAAATGAGGGAAGAGGTGACACTGTTCAAAAAGAAATGTACTCACTACCTGACTTACATAACTAACTACTCTGTACATCAACTTTGCAATAACAATTAAAAAATAACAATTAAAAAAGCTGTGGTTTAAGCAATGGAGTACTAGCCTTGAGCAAAAGAATATCAGTAACAACACTCAGGCCGTGAGTTCAAGCTCCAGGACTGGTGTGCGCACGCGCGCACACACACACACAATTTTCTATATAACACTAAATAATCTCAAATGTCAACTTTTCCAAACAACTAATAAAATATCTTAAATGGCCTTCTAAAAATCTCAGCTTAGGGGCTGGGAAGGTGGCTCAGTGGTAGAGCGCTTGCCTTGCATGCATGAGGCCCTGGGTTTGATTCCTCAGCACCACATAAGCAAAAAGAAAAAAG
>NW_012276206.1:0-1257 GCF_000151885.1 Dipodomys ordii
CGGAGATGAAGGAGATCGCGCGGGAGGACGAGGCGGAGCGGGCCGAGGGCTCCGTGTCCCCGTGGAAGCTGTTCCGCCTGCGCCACTGGCGCTGGCAGCTCATCTCCGTCATCGTCCTCATGGGCGGCCAGCAGCTGTCCGGAGTGAACGCGGTAACGGGGCGGCCCACGGGCTGGGGGGCTGTCCTGGAGCTGCCCCCCGCCCCAGCCCGGCATCTGCCTTACCTTCCAGATCTACTACTACGCAGACCAGATCTACCTGAGCGCCGGCGTGGCCAGCAGCGACGTGCAGTACGTGACGGCCGGCACGGGCGCCGTCAACGTGGTCATGACCATCGTCACTGTGAGTGACAGGGCCCCGGGCAGGAGGGACCGCGGCACTGTGGGAAGGTCCCCATGGAGGAGGGACGCGGCCTGAGCAGCTGAAAGACAGCCAGCCTCCGTGGGGACAAGCCCTGGGGCCCCACCCTGGAGGCCCACCCCACTCCAGACACTCCCACATGAGAGGGGCTCTGGTCCTGTCCTTTAGGTCTAGGGCCACTGAGCCTGATTGGAATGGGGGGTCCCTTCCTTGGCAGGGCACCTGTGGTCCTGCGTGAGTCTGTTGCCCATGGCTCCGTGCCAGAGCGGTACCCCAGTTGGGCCTCAGCTACCAGGGTGGGACCCCGGCCTCCATGCATGCTCTCAGCTGCACCCCCAGATCCAGCTCTCTAGGGTCATAGAGGGCTCAGGTTTCAAACGTGTCCCAGGGTCACAAGTCTACCCCAGGGACCAGGGTCCGGGGACAATGGCCAGGCCCCCACGGTCCACTCCTGGGCATGAGCTGTGGGCACAAGCATGCAGCTGCGTGCGTACATGTGGGCACACAGCCCTGGGGCCCCTTGGAAGGGGCTGTGAGGGGCAAGGAGAGCTTTCCCATGGGGCACTTGGCCTCTGAGTCCCCCCATCTCCCTCCTCCAGGTGTTTGTCGTGGAGCTCTGGGGACGGCGGCTGTTGCTCCTGCTGGGCTTCTCCACCTGTTTCTCAGCCTGTGTGGTGCTGACGATCGCGCTGGTGCTGCAGGTGCCAACCCCACCCGCAAGGAGAACATCAAAGTGACCTGGTCTTAGCAAACCCCATCTGTCCACCATCTGCATGGATTTGCCTGAGTTTGCAGAGGTGGCTTCTGGAGCAGCCAGGAGCCCTCCCCCCAGCCAGGACCCCCAGCCACGAGCACTCCCCCCCAGCCATGAGCCCCCATCCAGGAGTCCTCCCCTCC
>NW_012276207.1:0-2754 GCF_000151885.1 Dipodomys ordii
CCCAGGACAGGCAAGCAAACACACACACACACACACACACACACACACACACACACACACACACACACGTGCATGCGCGTGCACGTGCACGCATGTCAAAAGTGGAGGCATGACTCAATGCCAGCCTTGAACAGAAAAAAGCCAAGCAAGAACATGAGGCCCTGAGTCAAGCCTCACCATCAGAAAAAAAAGAGAATCAAAAATTAAAAGTCAGGGCTGGGAAGGTGACTCAGTGGTAGAGCGCTTGCCTTGCATGCTTAGGTCCTGGGTTCGATTGTCCTCAGCACCACATAAGTAAAAAAGAAAAAAGCCAGAAGTGGCACTGTGATTCAAGAGGTAGAGCGCTGGCCTTGAGCTGAAGAGCTGAGGGACAACGCCCAGGCCCAGAGTTCAGGCCCCACGACTGGACCCAAAAAATAAATAAATAATTTTTTTTTTTTTGGTCCAGTCGTGGAGTCTGAACTCCTGACCTGGGTGCTGTCCCTCAGCTCTTCAGCTCAAAGCTAGCGCTCTACCACTGGAGCCATAGTGCCACTTCTGGCTTTTTTCTTTTTGCTTTATGTGGTGCTGAGGAATCGAACCCAGGGCTTCATGCATGCAAGGCAAGTGCTCTACCACTGAGCCACCTTCCCAGCCCCAATAAATAAATAAATAAAAGTTAAAATTAAAAGTCAGCTGGGCACTGTGCCTGTAATCCTAGCTACTAAGGAGGCTGAGATCTAAGGATCACAGTTCAAAACCAGCCCAGGAAGGAAAGTCTGTGAGACTCTTATCTCCAATAAATCACCAAAAAACCGAAGTGACTTCGTGGCTCAAGTGGTAGAGAGCTAATCTTGAGCTGAAGAGCTTAGTGACAGAGCCCAGACCCAGAGTTCAAGCCCCACAACTGACAAAAAAAAATTAAATTAAAAGTCCTTTTTCTTCTTATTAACCTTTCACACCACACATTCTAGTCAGGAACCACCACCAGAACAAAGGGCAGGATGGATCCAATAAATGCACAAATAACTATGTCAGACTGTGCTCTTGGTTGCCAGCTCCAGGTAGCTAGATGAAGAGTACAACAGCACCACATAAGAAAGCCTACCTGATGCCAGGTGCCGGTGGCTCATGCCTGTAATCCTTGCCACTCAGGAGGCTGAGAGCTGAGGATCGAAGTTCAAAGCCAGCCCGGGCAGGAAAGACCGTGAGACTCCTATCTCCAATAAACCACCAGAAAACTGGAAGTGGCGCTGTAGCTCAAGAGGTAGAGCACTCGCTTTAAGCTGAAGAGCTGAGGGACAGAGCCCAAGCCCTGAGTTCAAGCCCCACAACCGACCAAAAAAAAAAAGAAAAGAAAGCCTGCCTGAAAAAGGCCTGAGACAGTAAATAATTACCCTGCTAACCATTCTGATTGAGGACACCTTCAGTGAGCATGTTGCCTTTCCTGAAGTCCCTAAGAGTGTTTTAATATCTGCATCCCCAGAGTCTAGCACACAACTGGTATCCCACAAGCACTTAAATGACCATTGTTTAGGTTTATCCCCATGCAGCTAATGAGAGGTATTTTATAAGTGAAGAAAATGAGGTCTCAAGAGACTAAAAGTTGATTCCAGTTAAACAAAGTCATGACACTGCTCACCCAAAGCAGGGCTTTATCCTGTTACCAAATCCCTACCTATTCCTATTCTCTACAGCCACCTCTTCTCCACTCAGACTAATGATCACAGATATGCATATGCCCACACCCCACTCATTAATCTGTCCTTAGGTCCACAGGATGCTCTTCCTGGCCTATGGAAAGCCTACCCATGCTTCATGAACAGCTCACACACTCAAAAGAATGAGTCCCCATCCTTCCAGCTTCTTCTGAACTCCTAAAACACTTAAAATCTGCACTTCATTACTGTTCTATACATCTCTATTTTTTCTGCCAGAATCCACAAATCCAGCGAGGATAGGGACAGTTTAAGACATCCCAGCTCTTCCTCTTATTAGCTGAGGAGTCACTTCACCTCACTGGAATCCCAGTTTGCTTGTCTCTAAAGTGAAAGGATAATAAAACTTATTACAGAACACTGTACAGAGAAAATGATGGTTGTAGAATTGGTCTGTGAAAGCTTTAGTTTTATTTATTGTTATTTTATTTCTGTATGCCTCTCCCTTCTACCTAACCCCCAAGCACATATTTAAAAAACACAACACCATATTTCATGAAAATCACTTTTATACAAGAGTTCCAGATATACATTAGAACTTCAATCTGTCCATCTATCTGAAATGAAACAACTGAGCCTAGCCTCAGTGACCTAGCAACAGGGAACCCTCATCTTCATAGTCAAGTGTCTTTCATAACAGATGGTGAACATTGAGGCCTAGAAGGATTATTTTCCTTCACAGGTCACAAGTGGGCCACTTGTACCACATATTCTCTTCTATATATATATAAAAGTCTAACTAACCTAATTTCTTTTTGCTGTTAACAGAAACAGCTACAATTTACTGAGCCTCTGTGCTCAAGATATGACACATGATATGGATCCTACACCCAACATACACTTTCTCTCAGCAGGTAGACAAGCTAAGGCTCAGAAGGCTTACATATTTTTCTGAGTTCACACAGCCAAGAAATTGGCAGAGCCAAAATTTAACTCGGGTCTTTTTTTTTTTTTTTTTGGGTCTGGTCATGGGGCCTGAACTCTGGGCCTGGGTGCTGTCTCTCAGCTCTTCAGCTCAAGGCTAGCGCTCTACCACTTGAGCCACAGCGCCACTTCC
>NW_012276208.1:0-1765 GCF_000151885.1 Dipodomys ordii
ATGTAATTGTAACCCCTCTGTACAGTATGTTCACAAAAAAGAAAAAGAAAAATTAAATAAAAAAAGAAAACAAACTTTACAACTTTGGTGGGGGGGTGGGAGGATGGGGGGCGGGGGGGAGGATGGGAAGGAATGGGAAGGGGAAACAAAGGAAGAGGCTACAATGCTTGATAAGAAATGTGCTCATTATCTTGCCCATGTAATTGTAACTTCTCTGTACAGTATTTTCACAATAAAAAATAAATAAAAATTTAAAAAGCTACCTTTCCTACATATAAAACATTTAATTAGCATAACAATCTTGACTTTACATTTAGGGATTTATTGTTTTAGGTTGATGAGCAGTAACTTTAACAGCATTGCAAAGGGGATTGATAATACTAACTAAAGTTCTTGGTTTGCTCGATCCAATGAAATCAAGCTACACTGTTAAATTTGAACATTTAAATGTGTTCAAGTTAGCAGAGTGATGCATTCCAGGTTGTGAAAAGAGATAACTAGTTCTGGCCACGTGGGAATCGGGCCTATACAAAGCCCACTGTGCTCTGTTTGCCTCCTCCTAAGGTATGATTGATGACCTATCTCACACAGAACACCCTCTCTGTGGGTATTTATGACAGGGGCTAACCCCTGTCAATTACACCATTCATTCAGTCCAACTCAGTAAAACAGAATCTTCTGACAATTTAACCCGCCCAGTCTGGCGTGTTCATATTGTTATTGATACAATTTTCCTTCATGATTGCTATATTTATCCCAAATAGCCTCCTAGACTGAAAAGCTGGCACTTTAGTATCGCTCTATGTATCTGTGTGCATTTTATACATTCAGAGTGGCACGATAAAATCAGAGATTTGGACAGAGAACAGGCAGGATCTCCTAAGAGTGGAGACACATTCAATGTGTCACCTGTCACCCAAAAGCTGAATGGTAGCAAGGGTCTTAGTGACCAGGATCCAGAAGGGAGAAGGAATGGAGGACCCTCTCAGCAGGGTTTGGGTCAGAAGTGCAAGAAACTCTACTAGCTAATTAACAGTGGGAAAGAGACAGAAGCAGGTGCCTGGGGGAAGCATCCAGCATTGAGTTCTGAGGGAGGGTTAACTCAAGAAAACCCCAGTGTGAGAACTGTGTGTCCAAGGGGAGTGCCACTTGACTCAGAACAGAGACTCTCGTAAGGGTCCATAGGTAAGATGGGTCAGTTAGGATTCTGGAGGCCAGGCTCAATTTGGGCTGATCCTAAAGGCTGCTGGGAGCAGGGCCAGACCAGATAACTGCAGAGAAGACAGTTGATGAGTACTGAATTTAGGACACTCTGTTCTTTGAGGACTTCCACAGAAGATGGCTGTCGGTTGTTTCGAGTTGTATTTATGGTCGAGGAATCCTCTGTCTCCTGCTGATTATCAGCTCTGTATTTACCACCCCTTCCGCCAAGCACATCTCATACCATGGGGAATTCAAAAGCAAAAAGTGCAATAATCCAATCTGTTTTGATAGATGGCAAGGGCACAGTAATATTGAGGATTGCACATTTTCAACAACCTGAAATACCATCTCATTGAAATTTCTACTCATGAAGTATTTGAACTTTCTCATTTTCCTACCAGTTATGATGCCTGGTCAGTGGTGGCTGATGGGAAGGGAAGGGAAAGGAAGGTAAGGAAAGAAGGAAGGAAGGAAGGAAGGAAGGAAGGAAGGAAGGAAGGAAGGAAGGAAGGAAGGAAGGAAGGGAGGAAGGGAGGGAGGGGAAGGAGGAAGGAGAGAGAGA
>NW_012276209.1:0-1428 GCF_000151885.1 Dipodomys ordii
CTTCCTTCCTTCCTTCCTTCCTTTCTCTTCTCCCTGTTGTCCTTATGTCCTCCCTCCCTCCGTCCTTGTTTTTCCTTTCTTATTTATCTCCTTCTCTCCCATCTATGACCCATCTTCCAATCCATTCATGAATTTGTCTGTGAGGGACTGATAGCAGCACCCTGAGGAAGTAATGAATCCAACAGTTGGCTTATTAACTCCAGAACTTGAATTGTGGGTAAACTGTCATGTTTTCATAAGTGACTATTGCATTCAGAACATGAGAAAATATGCTGTGTTAATCTGAGAAACAACTGGCAGCTTCAGTATGTTTCACACTATTAGACTTAAATCATCAATGTACTAGTGTCTCACAAGAATTCTTTTGATTAAGAGTCTTGATTTGGATTTGATGGTATTGACTATGACTATACATTAGTGATTTCACATGGTGGTAGTGTAAAAAAAGTTGCTTATGGAGTTATCTTCTTACATGTAAAATATTGTAAACATAAGGGGGTATATTATTATAAACCAAGTGTTAATTATAGAGGATTATAAATTCTGCTTTTCTACTTTCAGTAATCACAGTTTTAAAAATTTAATGCTCTTTCTTTTAGTGTTGAGAATATTATAGTTCATATTTACTCTGAGGGTTGGTGAATCTCATTTTAGACTACATGTGAATCACAGCAGTGGTCTACCCTCTCAGTTAGGAGAAGATATTAGCACCACCTTGTGGTGCCTCCTGAACCAAACCATTATTATACAGATACTGATATTACCAGTAAGATCTTAGTTTGAAAATTATCTTTGAATAATGTGTATATGCACGTTTTGGTCACTGGATTTTAATCAAATACCTAACATTTCATAAGAATTTTAATTTCTTGCTTGTCATAGTGATAATTTGTCTAAATACTTCAGATTCTTAGCAAACTTAGTAAGATAACATTTTCTTTTTTAAAATAGTATATTTTAGTGCTAGAGATTGAAATCTTCCTGAATGTTAGGCAAAAGCTTTGCCCTGAACCACATCCCTAGTCCCCAATATGGCTTTTACAGGGTTAGAATACTATTTCTGACTACTCTAGTAGATATGACTGTTTTTAGTTATGTATTGTAAAACACATCTTGTCATCTTAAAATTATTTCAGAAATTAATATTTCTGCTGTATTTGCTGTTTGTTTCATAACTGCTATTGCAACAATGAATAGATTGACTTAAAACAATTAAGATACAATTTAATTAAAGTACAATTAAGACACAATTTTAATGTTTTCCGTAGCAGAATTTCAATGTCATAAAATAAAAAACTCATTTTTTCGGGGGGAGTTCCGGTCGTGGGGGTCTGAACTCTGGGCCTGGGTGCTGTCCCTCAGCTCTTCAGCTCAAGGCTAGCGCTCTACCACTTGAGCCACAGTGCCACTTCTGGCTTTTTTCTTTTT
>NW_012276210.1:0-2644 GCF_000151885.1 Dipodomys ordii
CAGGCCCTGAGTTCAAGTTCCAGGACCAGCACAATAACAGATGACAACAAAAACAAAAGCAAATTCTGGACTTTCTTAGCACACAGGGCCCTTTCTGGCTATGCGACTCACACATCTGTAAAGCATTTGGCTGTTATTGTGCTCATTGTGTGTGTTATTTCATTTGAATATTGTTGTTCTAAAGGAGCTGTACAAAGCCATGCTCATTATTGAGTATGTGATTTTGCTCAAGTACTGTGAATCATGTGGCATAAACTATGGCCCATCACCCTAGGAAAAGTTAAAATGGCAGCTATATTATTACTGCCTGTAGTTGGGGTTTTCAAAGCCAGGGAGGACTCTTTAGGTTGCAAGGTGATTAGATATGGGGCTAGAGGATTATCTAAAATGCCATCAGCTAAACAGACATGTTCCCGAAATCCTGAAGGTAAAAGGGACCTGAAAGAAAAAGTTTAAGGAAGGTTAAGAGAATGTAACAAAAGCACTCTTTCAGGTAAGAGTAAAACGGGAAATCTGAGAGCAAAACAGAATTTTCTCTCTTCTTCTCTCCCTTCTTCTTCTCTCCATCCTGAGCTTTCTCTCTCATATGACCTTCTCTCTCTCTCTTTCTGTGTCCCTCTGTTTCCCTTCCCCTTGTCCCCTTCCTTCCTAATATCTCTCTCACCTGTCCCTTCCCTCCCTCCTTACTTCTCTGTCTCTCTTTCCTCTCTCTCTTCCTCCTACCCTGTTTCTCTCTTTCTGTTTTTTCCTCCTCTTCTCATCCTTCTGTTTCTCTAAATGTCTATCTCTCTCTCTTCCCTACCCTTTCCCTTCTGTCCCTATTACCCCCCCACACACACATATACCATTCACACTGTATTTTAAAATGGTTTAATGAAATTTGATTTGAACTTACACTTTGCTACCTTGGTTGTGATTCTAACTTTGTAGGGTGGCTCATTTCCTGAGAAAAATGCTAATGTTGGAAGAACCCTGACCTCGAGGGTTGTTTGAAGGTCAATGTCTTGCCTATAATCCTCTCAGCTCTATATCAACTACATAGTTATGTTTAACTATTACTGCTATCATTGGACTATTGATAGAGATCTCTTCTATTTTCCTTACCACTGTGAGTCTAACTCCTAGAAAAGTTCCTGCCACATCATAGATATTTAGTCCATATTCAATAAAATAAACTAATGTGTTAACTCTGTCCAAGTCTGCTCAATGGAGAGTTTTCTAGGCCCAATGAGGAATACAGAAACAGCTGAGTCAAAACTGTGGTATATATTAGTTCACAAATGGAATACAGATTCAAGTGTATTCACTTATTCTTGACTCTATTTAATGGAGCCATTTCCTCTTTGATTGCTGATAGAACTCTAATTTTATTCAGCATCGGGCAGATGGCAATATGTTCTGGAAAAAGAGCCCCTTCCATCAGCCTTAGGGAATGCATTTTGATTGGTCTACACCCTGATTGCTCTAAACCAATTGCAATAATTCTATTTGTCTTCGCAAACGTTGGTGTAGAGTGGGAAGAGGAGAATTGATTCTGGCTAATGAGGATTTAGATGGGTTCCACTGATGAACTTTTGGGCAAGTTCCTTTCCAGAGGGAAAGGTAGAAATCAAGGCTTATAGAAACAATTGTCTAATCTCCTGTAGGTGCTCCCTGTTCATTTCTTGAAAATACTATTTTACTGAGAAGGAAGAATTTTGTGGACATGGCTAGCAATTCAGATTTATGTGAGGAGAGCCAAGAGATACATAAGAATCTATAGACACAGCCGGGTACTGTTGGCTCACACCTGTAATCTTAGCTACTCAGGAGGCTGAGATCTGAGGATCACAGTTCAAAGCTAGCCCAGGCAGATACTCTTATCTCCAAGAAACCACCAGAAAACTGGAAGTGGCGCTGTGGTTCAAGTGGTCAAGCACTCACTTTGAGCTGAAGAGCTGAGGGACAGTGCCCAGGCCCAGAGTTAAAGCCCTAGGACCAAAACAATTAAAAAAAAAGAATCTATAGAACAGAACAGTTGGACATTTAAATTAAGAAACATGAAAGCTTAGTTCAACACATCTGTTAAATGAGATCACAATGGTTTTGCTGCAAATATTCTACTCTGTAGAAGCTCAACACCATCTTAACTGATGTCCTAATCCCTGTCTTGCTAAAGCTTTTACTTGAGAGGGTGGAGACAGATTCAGGGAGGAAATTCTATCAGGTAAAGATGCTGTTACATGAGGAGGAATTCTCAAATGCTGTGGAGGTTCAAGTTCAGGGGCAGCTACAATTACTTCTAGGTGTTTTGTTTGTGTTGGGTGTAGGAGGCATGGATAAGAGCAAATGGAAAAATCAGGAAACTGTGCCCAATGTGGATTTTTAAATAAAATCTGAATGATGGGTAAAACTGTCATAGACAAAGATATGCACTTCTTGTAGACAGATAAGACATTCAAAACAAGATGTAGTCAGGTGTTAGTGACTCATGCCTGTAATCTCAACTACTCAGAAGGCTGAGATCTAAGGATCATAGTTCAAAGCCAGCCCAAGCAGGAAAGCCAATGAGTAGGAAGTCCAATTAACCGCAAAAAGTCAGAAGTGGAGGTGTGGCTCAAGTAGTAGAACATCAGGCTAGAGTAGACCAGGCCCTGAGTTCAAG
>NW_012276211.1:0-2712 GCF_000151885.1 Dipodomys ordii
CCTGAACTCTGGGCCTGGGCACTGTCCCTCAGCTCTTCAGCTCAAGGCTAGTGCTCTACCACTTGAGCCACAGCGCCACTTCCGGCTTTTTTCTTCTTTTTGCTTATGTGGTGCCGAGGAATTGAACCCAGGGCCTCATGCATGCAAGGCAAGCGCTCTACCACTGAGCCACCTTCCCAGCCCCTGTTATTAATTTAATAATGACCTAATTCACTAATTTTTGTGTATATGTTGTGCTCACCATTCTTGACTTGGAAGTTGTTAGCCCAGAAGCCTCTTCCCTCATAGCTTAGCATGCTCTTTCCCTAGGCAACACTAGGCCTATGTAGTAAAGGCAGCAAATGATTAGCCCCTGAGTGTAGTAAAGGCAGCAAATGATTAGCCCCTGAAAAATCATTATGACCATATAAGGCAGTGAGATCCCCCAAATCCTGGAGGTTACAAAAGGTCACCTGAGACAATAGCTGGCACTTCTCACTTCCTCTTCCATGTGAGAAGGGTCTTGTGGGCCCCTTTACGGGCATTAAACCTTTTCTTTGGTCTTTGTACCTGGATGTCCACTTGGTTTTCTGGCAAAGTCTTAACTCTTAACAGTTAAATGGAAATAAGCATATGAACTACCTTGCCTGCTGGCTTTGAAGCACACCCATCTGACTTTATGACAGTTTTTCCGGCTTCTGTTTCTGGCTTGTTTCTCCATGGAGACTGAAATAAATGAAATTTATACTAACCTTAGGGAGTTACAATGACCCCCAACTAACTGTCAAAGTCTGAGAGGGTTTCCCAGTAAGTGGCTAAAGTGACTGTCACATATCTGTTAACACAGCTGACACTGAACTTGCTTGTAAGTCCAACTTCGACTCTATCTAGTAGAATCCAGAGGAATCACATCCTACTTTGGAAAATAAAACAGTTAGCACAAATGAATATATAGGTGGCCAGTAACTGGTGGCTCTTGCCTATAATCGTAGGTACTCGGGAGGCTGAGATCTGAGGATCAGTTTGAAGCCAGCCCAGGCTGGAAAATCTGTGAGACTTTATGTCCTATAAACTACTCAGAAAAATCTGAAAGTGTTGTTGTGGCTCAAGTGGTAGAGCTCTAGCCTTGAGCACAGGGAGGCTCAGGGACAGAGTCCAGGCCCTGAGTTTTTGTTGCTTTTTTGAGCAACAAAAAAGAAGCATAGCTGGCCTCCACAGAAATAACAATGGTGAGCTGGGAATGTGGCTTAGCAGTAGAGTGTTTGCTTCACATGCATGAAGCCCTGGGTTCAATGCCTCAGTACCACATAAACAGAAAAATCTGGAAGTGGAGCTGTGGCTCAAGTGGTAGAATGCTTACTTGAGTTGAAAAGCTCAGGGACAGCACCCAGGCCCAGAGTTCAAGCCCCATGATGGACCAAAAAAAAAAAAAAAGAAAGAAAGAAAGAAAAAAAGAAAAGAAATAACAATGCCCTCTAAGGGTCTTACAGAAAAATCAGACCTGCAAGAGATCAAGTAGCAGTAACACATGTTTATTTCACTGGTTGGCCCAGTGGAATCACAAAGAGCATTTATAGGGTTACCTTAGGAGGATTGGGCTACCAAGACTGTGATGGTGGCTGAAGAACTCAAACTAAGGGGGAGGGTAGCGTAGGGAAGTGATGATTTTATTTGGGCAGTGCTCCAGGCTTCTGGCCAGAAGTTTACCCTCCCAGAACTGGAGATGAGGCCTTAAGCAAGAATTTCACAGCAATTGCATTGATTACAATTTGTTTAGAGTAGGAAGATGATTAATCTTCACCCCAGGCAACAAGTGCTGTCAGTTACCATCTAGGGACTTTCCAAGCAGATGCCCCCCCAAGTGTCTCTTTCAGCTCTCTCCTTCCCTCCCTCTCTCTCCCTTTGCCCCCCCCTCTGGAATTTACCAGGCAAGAGGTCTTGTTCCCATTTCATGTTTCTGTGTCTAGTGCCAGTCAAGCTCCTGAACACTGGAAGTATGGTAGAGTGCCTGCCTTGCACATACTGGAATCTGGTTTCATCCTCAGTGTGTGCACACATGTGCGTGCGTGCGTGCGTGCGTGCACGCGCGCGCACACACACACACTGCAAAGAAAGAACAAGCTGGGTGCATGTAAGTGAAATCATGCAGTATCTTTTGTCTGTATGGTTTACTTCACTTAGTAGTATAAAGTTGACCAAGTTTATCCATGTAGTCCAAAACAAGATCCATATTTTTAGAGGACTAAGAAATATTGCATCTGTGTGTGTATGTGTATGCTACAATTGCTTTATTGACTAATCTGTCAAGGGATATTTCATTTTCTGTGGCCCAAGAGTCTTTTGACTGTGCCAACTGCTAGATCTAGAAGCCAGTCTCTTGGTTAAAAGTTACAAACACAGCCCTGCGCTGGTGGTTCATGCCTGTTATCCAAGCTACTCAGAAGGCTGAGATCTGAGGATGGTGGTTCAAAGCCAGCCCAGAGAGGAAAGTCCATGAGACTCTTTTATCTCCAATAAACCACTCAGAAAACCGGAAGTGGCACTGTGGCTCAAGTGGTAGAGTGCTAGCCTTGAGCTGAAGAGCTGAGGGACAGCGCCCAGGCCGAGTTCAAGCCACACGACTGACAAAAAAAAAAGAAAAAAGAAGGGGCTGGGAAAGTGGGTCAGTGGTAGAATGCTTGCCTTGCATGCATGAGGCCCTGGGTTCGATTCCTCAGCACCACATAAGCAAAA
>NW_012276212.1:0-1938 GCF_000151885.1 Dipodomys ordii
CAAAAAAAAAAAAAAAAGAAAGAAATCAGGACCAAAGAGAAATGCAAAACACTTGTCACTGAGATTGATAATTGTGTTCACCCAGCTTTGTAAGCCTTTCCCTCTGGAATACCATGGTGGACGATCTAATTTTTTTTTAACAAGATTGATCAGAACTTGATCGGCACTGCACATGCAAGATCTCACCCAAAAGACATCCCTTTCGCCAACATAGATGTATAGAAAGTATATCTCCTCATTTGTTGAATAGTGCTAACATTTTCATGTCTACAGTTTTTATAAACAGTGTTAGCATTGTGGAAATATTTGAAAGAAAAAAATTCCCCAAATGAATTCACTCGTTTTACAGTCTTTACAGAGTTTATAAATTCAATACTGAAAACTGATGTAGAAATAAAATAATGATTATTAAAAATAATGTTGGTAATTTAAAAATAGTAGGGAAAATACTAAGGAAAGAGAAAGGAAGGAAAGAAGGAAGGAAGGAAGGAAGGAAGAGAGGGACGGATGGAGGGAGGGAGGGAATGAAGGAGAGAAGCAAATACCCCTCCCTCTCAAACAAACAGGACCAAAAAAGAAAACTCAGCATGTGGAAAAGTATACCACAGGGATCAATTGTGAGTAATGTACAAAGGTGTTATATAAGAGCAAACCTATTTTCAAAGCCATGAACCCCACTATGAGGTCTTGCATGGCCAGGAATGGCTGGTTTTGATTCTTTGAGTGTATAGCTCTCCTCAGAATTCCCACTCTGACCTCATGTGAATAATATTCAAAAGAACAGCATCATATAGAAAGTCAGAAGCTGCATGACCATCCCTATTAGGTTTTGCATGTTGTGCTGGCTTGGGTATGTTCAAATCCATTCTGTGTGCCAAGGCAGACCACAGTGGCGGTGCTGATTTCATACAACATGATTGAGTGAGCATCTTCTTATCCTACCTGAACACAGTAGCAAACCAATCAGCCCTGTCCTTGGCTTTAATTCACAAAAAGCTCCTACAATTCACCAGCTGAAAGGAAGGTCCAGGCAGATGAGTGGCTTGTGTGAGTTGAAGTTTTCACTGTGACACTGTTGCCAATCCCTCAGCCATGAGCTTTTCAAGCTAAATAGCTGTAACTTTTTCTTACTATTTTTTTTTCAGTTTTCAGAATTTCAACATTTTCGGAATTTGATTCTCAGGACTTTAGACTTGAGGATTTTTAAATGTTAGAGATTTGGGTTTTATGGCTTTTATGACCTTTCAAATTCAAAATTTGAGTCTGTGATGTTTGGGGTTGTGATCAGCAATGAAATTAGAATACCTCAACATCAGCAAGTAACTCTTCAATGGGTGCTTTTTCCATTCATTTTGAAAAGGAAATTTCTAAGTATCCATAGTACTACTTTTTGATTAATCATCATTTTTCCAGTGTTTAGCTCAATGTAAAAGCCCTCATGTGTGTACATGCTGAATAAATGGTTAAGTGCTTCATACAGACCCAGCTCTAGACTGGGGTAATTCTCTAACAGACAGCAGCTGTTTCTTAGATCATTTTAGTTTCACCTACAATAAGAAAGAATCTAGAGACTCAGGCTTACCAGAAGAAAAAGCAGGAAAATAGGGTGCTCACATCTGAATTCCAAGCTACTCAGGAGACTGAGATCAGATGATCACAGTTTGAAGCCACCCTAGGCAACTAAACCCATGAGACTCTTACCTACAATTAGCCACCAAAAAAAAGCCAGAAATGGAGCTGTGGTTCAAGTGGTAGAACACTAGCCATGAGTAAAAAAGCTGAGGGACAGCCCCCAGGCCCTGATAAGAACAGAAGAAAGAGGAGGAAGAGGAGGTGGAGGAGGAGGAGGAGGAGGGAGAAGAAAAAGGAGAAGAGGAGAAGAAGAAGAAGAAGAAGAAGAAGAAGAAGAAGAAGAAGAAGAAGAAGAAGAAGAAGAAG
>NW_012276213.1:0-3337 GCF_000151885.1 Dipodomys ordii
AAAAAAAAAAAGAGTCTGACAAATTTGTCCATCAATTCTCAGATCTCAGCCTCCTGAGTAGATAGTATTACAAGCATGAGCTACCAGCTCCAGGATTTTACCACAGATTTTTAGGAATAGAAACTAGGAGGGGAATCACACTCAAGTAGGCAGACTTTTCTTTATCGTAATTCCATAAACAATATAGTCTAATAAGCATTTACATTTTTTAGGTGTTATAAGTCATCTAGAGGTGACTTAAAGGGAAGATGTGTATATATTTTATGCAAGTAATGTACTATTTTTAGAAGAGGTTTGAACATCTGTGGACTTAAGGGTAACTATATAATGGTATTTCATTTGAACCCTGTTTTTGCATTTGTGTGATAATATTAATTATATTGCAAAGCTAAAGGTATTTCGTAGATGTCATTAATATCTCTAATCAGTTGACTTTGAGTTAGTCAAAATGCTGATTACCCCTGGGTTGGCTTATCTAACCCTTAAAAGAGCTTCCTGGGGCTGGGAAGGTGGTTCAATGGTAAAGTTCTTGCTTTGCATGCATGAGGCCCTGGGTTCAATTCCTCAGTACCACATATGCAGAAAAAACCAGAAGTAGTGCTGTGGCTCAAGTGGTAGAGCGCTAGCCCTGAGCTGAAGAGCTGAGGGACAGTGTCCAGGCCCAGAGTTCAGGTCCCACAACCGACCAAAAAAAAAAAAGAGCTTCCTTAGATTTAAAATATAACACGATAATTAATACAGGACTCAGGCATTCACACATAAACATCAGATTAAAGGAGGACACCTTAAGGGAGGAACCCAAAGGCATAACATTTAAAATTTATTGAACAAATTCCAGGAAATGGAGACATAAGGGTTTTGTTGTTTTTGTTGTTGGTGATGATGTTTGTTTTTGTTGCTGGGCTTTTTTTTGGTTTTGTCTTTTTAGTGGGAGAAAAAGGAGAACCAAGAAAGGAAGAGAAGAAGGGTGAACAAACACACTCATGGTATTTGGTATGTACTATATGGAAAATGAACTATGCAACTTTTGGGCAGGGACTATAGGGGAAAAGTGAAGGAAAAGGTGACATTGTCCAAAAAAGAAATGTGCGCATGACCTGACTCACCAAATAGTAACCCCTCTGTACACACCTTAATAGTAACAATACAATTATATTAAAAGAATAAAAGCAGTTTCCTGAATGTTAGCATTATCCCCACATCTGGTCCTCAGCTCCACCCAGACCTGAGCTCCTCCCTGCCCTAGAATTCCCAACACACAGCTGGCTACTCCCTCTCTCCACCCAGATCTACCTTTGTATGCACCCACCTCACTATAGCCCCAGAGCTACCTGCCATCTGGATAGGGGCAGGCACCATGCCCCTCTCCTAGGGGATATATGCCCCCCCAATAAACCTTATAATAATCTTTCTCCTGTGTGTGCCTGCCTCCACGTGGTCCCCTAGGATGGTTGTAAAGGATCATAACACTAAGGAGAGGGATTTAATGAGGACAAGGGGTTGAAGCAGCTGACCCTTACTGCAGATGGCCTTGAAGAACTCCATGTTGTAGAGTGGTCCACAGGGAAGGCCACAGCAGGTAGCGTCTTCCTTAGAGGGTTAGGGTTCTGAATTCTATCAGCAACAAGTAAGCTTGGAAGGGGTCCCTATGCCTAAGTTAAGATTGAAAATCTGCCTGACATCTGGGCCTGATGAGGCCCATCGGGGACCTCACTAAGATGTGTAGATGGTTCTAAGCTACACTTGTGCTCACTTATTAGGAGGTAGAAGATGAATGCAGCCAACAGTCACTGGGAGATCCTCATAAAAATCTGGTGCAGTGTATTCTGTGAGTAACTCAAACACCACAGCAGCTTCCCCGCCTAGGAAAAGAGGCCAGCCATGTCTACCCAGTGAGAGGAAAGCATCGTAGACAAGTTGCAGACCACCTTGACTTATATTGAATAAAAAAGAGTAAGGGCTGGCAATGTGGCTTAGTGGTAGAGTGCTTGCTTAGCATGCATGAAGCCCTGGGTTTGATTCTTTAGTACCACATACACAGAAAAATCCAGAAGTGTTGCTGTGGCTCAAGTGGTAGAGTGATATCCTTGAGCAAAAGAAGCTCAGGGACAGTTCCCAGGCCCTGAGTTCAAGCCCCAGGACTGGCCAAAAAAAAAAAAAAGTGAAACCAAAATGGGACCTAAAGCAAGAGGCTCAGGGAAATCAGAGCTTGTGCTCTACCAAACACACGTGAGTTGAAGGCTTGGGTCTAATAACTCTGCTTTTTAATATACTCCACAAACTTTTCCACATGTAGACACAGAGGAAAATGACTCTTCTGTGTATGGGGCCAGACATTCAGTGTTAATTTTATGTTCTCATAATGACCAAGTGCCAAGGAAGAGGCAGAGGCTGAGTCATGAACATCTGGAGCTGAGACTGACAGAGAGTTGGAGAACAGTAGCGAGAAGACATGGGCACCATTTGTGACCATGGACAGGATGGTCGGCTGGTTCCTAGAAAGGAACTGTTTCCAATCCTATGAATGTGAGGCAAGGAGTTGGGTGGTTTTGGGGATGAACTATACCCAGGGAACCTCTGGTGGCAGGCTCTGACCAGAAGTTGCACCTCTATTTTCATATGAGGGATTTTTTGCCTTAGAACCAAACTTTTCAAGGCTTGGACATCTCTGAGGTCCTCCCCGTTGCCATCACTGATTGAGCATGAGCTGCACCAGAGGATGAAGGGAGGCTGGGCTCTCAGTCTCTGTGGAGCTGAGACCCCCACATCACCTCACAAGTCTGGGACCCAGCAGAGGCTGAGTGAGAACTGAGTGTACCCATGCTGTCAGTGTCAGTCAGCTCTTCACCACTGTGACAACATCTGATCAAATCAACGGAAGGAAGGAGAGGTTCATTTTGACTTATGGTTTCAACGGTTTCAATGGCCACTAGGCTGGTGGCAAGGCAGAGTGTTATGGTAGAAGGGTGTGGTGGAGCAAGGCTGCTCACCATGAGGTGAGAGATATTTGAGGAAGACAGCAGGAGGTGAAAGAAAAGGATCAAGCAGAATCTCAAGCGGAGAGGTCCAGCCCACAAGAGCTAATTAGTCTAGAAGTGGTCAGAGTTCAGTGTCAAAGTGTATCCAATCTTAAGCTTTCAAAAGAAAATAAAAACCTGGGGCTGGGAAGGTGGCTCAGTGGTAGAGCGCTTGCCTTGCAAGCATGAGGCCCTGGGTTTGATTCCTCAACACCACATAAGCAAAAAGCCAGAAGTGGTGCTGTGGCTCAAGTGGTAGAGCGCTAGCCTTGAGCTGAAGAGCTGAGGAACAGTGCCCAGGCCCAGAGTTCAGGTCCCAC
>NW_012276214.1:0-1406 GCF_000151885.1 Dipodomys ordii
ACTTCCAGCTTTTTTCTTTTTGCTTATGTGGTGCTGAGGAATCGAACCCAGGGCCTCAGGCATGCAAGACAAGCGCTCTACCACTGAGCCACATTCCCAGTCTGTAGGTTTTTTTTTTTAACAGAATGTTTAGTTTAGTTTATAGTTGATTTATAGGTGGTTCAAGCATGGAATGCATTTTATTTTATTCATAGTACTCTAAAATACCACTAAAATCTTGGGGAGCATTATATAACCCCTATTTGCCATACAGCAACCAGTGTTTGGGATCCATTCTGACTGCCACCATTTAGTTTTCTGTTAGTAGTGCTGGGGTAAAAATCATTTCCTATTATTTTTATACAACAATATAATCATGAACATCTCTACTACAGTAGGGTTGTTATGTAGAATCTTTTTTAATATCTCAAGTAGGGTTTAAACCTGATCAGCACTTCTATGGGGCATGAGAAGAGAACTTGTATTTTCATGGAGATGACAGAGTAATTATACTGTGTGACAGCTATACTTTCTTTAGAAGTACATCCTCAAATTTTCCAGGATAGTTGGATTTATTTATTGAATAATATATGTAGTCCGAGACAAATGTTTTCTGGTATTGTTTGGAACTTAACATAGTAATTAGAAGCCTGAGTATTAGAACTCAGAAATGAGTATGTGCTTAGTCATAACATCTTTTTCTGACTTACTTTTTAAGTATGATTAGAAAGCTCATCTCTTGCCATTGTGATTAGAGAGCTCAACTACTCTGCTGCTATTTAATAGTGAATAATGCTAGTCTTAATGCAACTTGCTTTGTAAGAATTCTGTGCAAAAATCGTGGCTAGTGGTTATACAGGTGAATAATACTTCATTTCTCAGGATCTTGTTAAGTTATGACACAATGATATTGAGAAGTCAGTGGGCTACTGCTCATTTCATGAAAGTTAGTGGAGGATACTATTATAGCAGCGTATGTCACTTAGCTGGTGGCTCAGTTTTCTTTCCTCTTAAGAAAGAAAATAACTGCATAGCACATAATTTAAACAAAATGGAAAATGCCTTTTCTTTTTTTATTTTTATTTTTTTATTGTGAACATACTGTACAGAGGGGTTACAATTACATGGGCAAGATAATGAGTACATTTCTTACCAAGCATTGCAGCCTCCTCCTTTGTTTCCCCTTCACATCCCTTCCCAGCCTCACCGAATCCTCCCCCTCCCCCACCAAAGTTGTAACGTTCGTTTCAACATGACAACTTGTACTTCTCATTGTTGCAACGGGTCCACCTGTATCCTTAAACGACTTGGTTTTCCCCTCTCCTCCACAAATTATACCAACATCAAATATAGTGAAAGCAGGGGTTATACTGTGGGGGGAGGGACATACAAAACAACAAAGAAATAATCTTATAAATGCGTTAGAA
>NW_012276215.1:0-3360 GCF_000151885.1 Dipodomys ordii
CACACACACACACACACACACACACACACACACACACACACACACACACACACACACCAGAAGTGGAGCTATGGCTCTAGTGCTAGAGCACTAGGAACAGTGCCTAGGCCCTGAGTTTAAACCCCAGGACTGGCAAAACAGCAACAACAAAAACAAACACATATGCACAAAACCCCAGATGTGCGTCTGTGGTTCAGGTGTTGCAGCACCAGCCTTCAGCAAAAAAGCCCTGAGTTCCAGCACACAAAAAACAAAACTTCTGCACAGGTTTAGTATGAGCCTCAACTCAAAGAGCAGTCGTTCTTTTGGGCCAACTTCTGCCGGATGACAAGGCTGTGGAAGGAAGGCCTACGCTGGGCAGCCCCATCCGTGTAAGATGAGTTCTGTGTGGATCAGAAGATCTGAGCTCCTGGCCCTGCCCCTCAGCTTGTGGGCCAAGGCTGGTCATTGTCTGTCCCCAGCACATGGGAACCTTCCCTGGCCTCGCGGAGTGACAGTGAGGCTCTGGGGAGCACCACTGGATAGGGACAAGTTTGGGCCTTGGAAAAGAGTGTCAGGTCCAGTCCTGTCACTGATGCCATTTCTGGTCCCTCTTGCAGGAAGAATCTGTTCTTAAGTCCCCTCATCCACGACTCCATGGCCACGTGTGGCTGTTGTATCAGCAGCTCAGAGACCCATAGTTCCAGCGGATTGTGTGGTGGTCGTTTCTTTTTTTCCCCCCGCAGGAAGTGGGGTTTGTGATGAGGCAGGAGAGCCTGAGCAGGGGAGGGAGGTGGGGAGGGCATGGCTTGTTTCTGTTTGCAGCTCGTGTTTGGCTGACTGGCTTCAGCAACGGCTCCCTCTGTCCCTTTCCTCTTGTTAACAGTCATCAAAGACAATCTCTGGAACTGGAAGTGGCCAGAGCAGGAGGGAGCGCTGATCCATTCCTCAGGATCGGCTCCTGGCCTGGCTATGTATAGGCCGGGTGGTTGGGTGACCCGGGGGCTGACATGGCCCTTCCTTTTGCCCTGGTGCTGCTAGTGGGTCAGAGAGGATCTGGCAGGGAGCGGACACAGCACTGTCCACGTGCTGGCTCCTGTCCAGTGTGGAGGGACCACAGGCTGCCTCCTACCACCCTGCTGCCAACCTAAGTGGCACCTGATCCTCTCCCTGCCCCAGGCCAGGGCACCAAGACCTCACCAGCTTAGGGCCAAAAGCCCCAGCCACCAGGCTCAGAGAATATGTCACAAAGCAGAGAGGACAGACCAGAGGGCCCCCTCGATGGGGGGGGTCCCCTGGAATGAACCCATCAAACCCCTGCCCTGCTCTGCCCACCCCCACAGACACAGCAAATATTATTCCAGCATGCCCACAGACATGCCACCTACACGCACCCAGATCTCAGAGACAAAGACAGATGTGCCTGCTTCAAAAAGCCAAGAGCATGCCTGCCTTCAGGGGGTGGAGAGAAGAGTGAGCGGGATCCGGGGCGCATTTACACACGTGCAGATGGGCCCAGAATTACCTTCCCCTCCCCCCCCACTTCCTCCATTAGATAAAAGTTTTTGAGCTACTCAGGAGGCTGAGATCTGACAATCCTGGTTGTAAGCCACCAGAAGCAGACAAGTTTGAGAGATTCTTATCTCCAATTAACCAGCAAAAAGCTGGAAGTGGAGCTGTGGCTCAAGTGGTAGAGTACCAGCCTTGGAGGAAAAAGCTAAGCAAGAGTGTCGAGGCCCTGAATTCAGGCTCCAGCAAGGGCGTGCGCGCACGCATGCACGCATGCGCACACACACAAGTTTTTGTCCATCTCTGAACATCAAGTCTCCAAGGACCCCCCCCCCCCGCCGCCCACCCCTCCTCAGTCCCCCTGGGACTGCAACAGAACACCCTGGAAGGAGTATCAGGAGTTCCCACGCTTGCACACCGGTGGGGGAGCGTCAGCCAGCTGGACATACAACCTTCCCCGCAATCAGCCAGAGGCTGTTTCTTTCTGGGACAACGAGAGCGTGAGAACACTGCACCTGTTCTTGGGGCTCTCCCAGGCAACCAGGGACAGCACCTGCCTCTCCTCCTCTGCCCACGGAAATCTCAGAATAGCTTCAGCTTTCCCAGGGGCTTCCAGGCCCCTCTTGGTCCTCTGGAGTGGGAGGATAACAGAGGGACAAAGAATCAAAAGTGGATGGGGTTGAGCTTACCACCTGCAGTGTGGGGGGGGGCCCGGGGGCAGAGGGGGCAGGAGGAAGTAGGTGGGAACCTAGAGGCAGGAGATGGAATGGTGGAGTTGGGGTTAAGGGTTATTTGGGGGACAGGGTGGGAAAGGTCAGGTATGTTTGAACAAAGGTTGGCTAAGGTAGATATGGTGAACTTTTTAAAGAATAGGGCTTTCAAACTTCTTGTTTGGTTTGATTGTGTGTGTGTGTGTGTGCGCGCATGTGCATGTGTGCACATGTGTGCGCACGCACCAGTTCTGGGGCTAGAACTCAGGGTCTAGGCACTCTCCCTGAGCTGCTTTTTGCTCAAGGGTAGCCCTCTCCCACTGAGCCACAGCATTTGAGTAGTTTTATTAGCGATAAAGAGTCTCATGGACTTTCCTGTCCAGAAATCACGATCCTCAGATCTCAGCCTCCTGAGCAGCTAGGATTATAGTCATAAGTCACCAGCGCCTGGTCCTTTTGCTTTTGTTGGGAGGAAAAGGGTTCGAAAAAGAAGGTAGCCATTTATTTGGGAAAACCTGATTACCATGTGAAGGCTAAATTTGGTGGAGAAAGGGGGAAAGGAGAGAGGAAATAAAAACAAAGTCAGAAGGGAAGATTTTTCCCATTACTTGAAGACCCCATTCTATCTAAGGACTGGCCATAGGGGACTGTAGTTAAGGAGGAGAACTTCTTAAATTCCAGGGCTACTACTTCTTAGCTGTGTTATTGAACCTCGGTTTGCCTCAGTTTTCCTGTCTGTAAAATGTGGGTGATAATATCTCCTACTTCATAAGTTTGTAGCAAAGACTAAATAAGATAATATGTGTCACGTGCTTTACCATGTTGTGTGGCAGTCAGATCATCCGTTAACAAAGCGGATCATCCTTTAACAAAGCGGCTAGCTGGCCTAAGTTGGTAGTCCTTTGGTCCAGGTAAATGGCTTCAGGATTAACCTGTGGAGGCATTGCAGATCAGTTGGTTTAACCAGCTTGGCAGACATGGGGCCGAAAGTCCAGAACCAATATTAGTTCTTTTCCATGTTGTTTTGAAAAGTTTGCCTGTGGGGCTGGGAAGGTGGCTCAGTGGTAGAGTGCTTGCCTTGCATGCTCGAGGCCCTGGGTTCGATTCCTCAGCACCACATAAGCAAAAAGAAAAAAGCCGGAAGTGGCGCTGTGGCTCAAGT
>NW_012276216.1:0-1316 GCF_000151885.1 Dipodomys ordii
TATGATGAGTATCATGTATGAGGAGTATGGCGTATGATGAGTATCTGTATGAGGAGTATGATGTATGAGGAGTGTCATGTATGAGGAGTATGGCGTATGATTAGTATCATGTATGAGGAGTATGGCGTATGATTAATATCATGTATGAGGAGTATGGCGTATGATGAGTATCTGTATGAGGAGTATGATGTATGAGGAGTGTCATGTATGAGGAGTATGGAGTATGATGAGTATCATGTATGAGGAGTATGGCGTATGATGAGTATCATGTATGAGGAGTATGACGTATGAGGAGTGTCATGTATGAGGAGTATGGCGTATGAGGAGTATCATGTATGAGGGGTATGACGTATGATGAGTATCATGTATGAGGAGTATGATGTATGAGGAGTGTCATGTATGAGGAGTATGATGTATGAGGAGTGTCATGTATGAGGAGTATGACGTATGATGAGTATCTGTATGAGGGGTATGAAGTATAATGAGCATCATGTATGAGAAGTATGAAGCTTTTACCTGGCTTCCCTTCATCCTTCTTCTTTTTCAGATTATGGAATTGTTATTAGGGGGAAAAACACTTTCAGTCACTTTATGTTTGTTCCACTCTAAAACTTGCTGCTCTGGGCAAATGATACCATCGCACACAGATGTGGAAAATAAAGAGAGCCGTAGCAGAGTCATAGGTTATTATTACCATTATGTGAAATATTACAGCGGCTTTTAAACAGAGAGGACAGAACCCATAGTTATACTTAGCATTCAACATAAAATGCACTATTTCTGGCTCAAAGGGGTCAATGCAACAGCTTCTTGGATTGTGGGCATCTCTCTCTACTTTCTGTTATGTAAAACAGAAAAGGGGTACATCACTTTCCTACTTCTAAGAGGAAGGACAAAGAAGCAACATGAATCCCAATGACACAAAAGTCTAGACAGGACAGGAAGAGGTGGGCAATGCATTCTATAGCATGAGGTTCACATCTCAATTATATCTTAGTAGTTTCTACTCAAATTTTTAACTCATTCTCTGTCTCCCTCACTCATATTTTTTGCTCTCAAATACATACCCATCCATCCACCCCATCCCACAAAGAATTTCTAGATTTTTCCTTTCTCCAGCTTTTCCTGTCTATCTATCTATCTATCTATCTATCTATCTATCTATCTATCTATCTATCTATCTATCTATCTATCTATCTACCTACCTACCTACCTACCTATCTATCTATCTATCTATCTATCTATCTATCTATCTATCTATCTATCTATCTATCTATCTATCTATCTATCTATCTATCTATCTATCTATCTATCTA
>NW_012276217.1:0-3434 GCF_000151885.1 Dipodomys ordii
TGTCCCTCAGCTCTTCAGCTCAAGGCTAGCGCTCTACCACTTGAGCCACAGTGCCACTTCTGGCTTTTTTCTTTTTGCTTATGTGGTGCTGAGGCATCTAACCCAGGCCTCAGGCATGCAAGGCAAGCACTCTACCACTGAGCCACCTTCCCAGCCCTTGACATCCTATTTTTTTAAATGTTCCCTACAGTTTGGGGGAAGCATTGAATATACACAGCAGTATTGAAATTTTTTACAATAAACACATCTGTATGCACTACCCAAATCCTAGCATTTATTAAACTTGCTTTTATCATGTATATATCACTTCAGATCTTCATCCATTTGTTGTTATAGATTTTTTTTTGATGTTACTGGGATTTGAACTCACACTATGTCCTGAGCAGAAATAAGTGCTGTTTGCCTCTTCTAGACTTTTATGTCCATGGAATTATTCCATATTTGTTTCCTTTCACCCAGTATTGTGTCTTTGCAAGTCATCCGGTTGCATGTATGATTATTTGTTCTTTTCTACTGTTCATTAGTGCTCATCTCATTGAGATGCCATGATTTGTCTGTTCTCTGCTTCCTAAAATCTTTGTTTCTGCATGTAGTTACCTTTTTCTTGTTTTGTAGTTCTGGGGATTCAAGGGCTCTACCACTGAGTTTCACCTCCCAGCACTGAGCATAACTTTCTTGGGCTGGTGTGGAGTGGGGTTGGTGGTTTGGTGGTACTAGGGTTTGGACTCAGAGCCTTGTATTTTGTTTGCAAGCTGTCTTAACCCCCTGCCCCCACCTCCCTATGTTTTCTCAAGCATTGTACATGTTATCCACTGGCTTAAGTTTTCAGTCTCCCACTAGTCCCTGCCCATCCCTCTGTACAGTGGATGACAGTCATCAGCTCTGTCACGGTCTTAGTTCATATCTGTCCTTTCGCAGGCACTAGATTGCCTTGGAGGAAATCCAAGACATCCATTGGAAAATACTTTAAAAGGTTTTCTCATTTCTGTGTGTTTTTAATTTTTTTATTGTTATCATAAAGGTGATGTACAGAGGGTTTACAGTTACATAAGTCAGGTAAAGGATATATTTCTTTATGGACAGTGTCTCCCCTTCTTTTGCGCTTTCCCAGTTGTGTGCATGTTTAAATCACATTGTTAAGATTACAGTGTGCCCACATTCATGAACTGCCTCTTGAAGCCACTTTCTTTAGTAATACAGAAGTATATATGTCTTTAAATCTTGTATTTTCATTTTAATGTGCCTGAAATTTCATCCGATTGGCAGATAATGTTTTCCTGGAGATTTTATACTCTTCTGATCCCAGATTGAGTGCTGCACGAGAGATTTTGAAAAATATCGAATGCCGTAATTTATACAAATATGTAGGCGAGACCCAGCCCGGGGACAAAGAAAAGATCAAAAGGGTGAGTTGATTTCTCGGGGTGTCAGCCTGCCAGTTTGAGGTTACCACAATCTCTGGCCTCCAAGGAATACATCAGAGTTCTGCCAACAATATATCCTACCTCATCTTTATAGCCCTGCCCTCCTCCTCAGCCTGTTTTCTAGGTGGAAAACTATAACCTGGGCAAGATGAATTAACTTGTTCATGGAAGCAGTCCATGAGGTGTAACTGACTCCAACCCTTTATAGGGCCCTCAAAGTAAGGTGTCTGAATGAGTGCTGTTGAGACTTTGAGGACCTAGTTTAACAATGCTTGACCTTGAACAATATGGGACAGTCATCAAAAACTGACCTGCAAGCCGGGCGCTGGTGGCTCACGCCTGTAATCCTAGCTACTCAGGAGGCTGAGATCTGAGGATCGTGGTTCAAAGCCAGCCCGGGCAGGAGAGACCGTGAGACTCCTATCTCCAATAAACCACCAGAAAACCGGAAGTGGCGCTGTAGCTCAAGTGGTAGAGCGCTCGCCTTGAGCTGAAGAACTGAGGGACAGCGCCCAGGCCCAGAGTTCAAGCCCCACGACCGACAAAAAAAAAAAAAAAAACTGACCTGCAACCTTTGACAACCTCCTCAAACTTTATTACTAGCTGGCTGCTGCCCAGAAGCTTTACTGAGGACATGTGAATTCCCACGTCTCAAATCTGGTGGAAATATAGAACTGGGAGAGATCCCTTCACACTATGATAAGCAGATCCAGGAATGGTTAGTGTCTCAGAGCATTTTGTGGGTGCCTAGAACACCTGGGCTCATTGTGACAGTGACAGGAGGGCAGTGGCATTATCCCTATCCCACAGCATGTGCTGGCTATACTTAGTCTTCAGCAGTGGAAATTTCTTTTGCTCAGCTTTAAATGATGTCATGTAGGGTGTGTGTCTGTGTGTGTGTGTGTGTGTTCTGATAATTTGGGGTTATTTTTATTGCTGTTATTGGACATGGGGCTTGAACTCAAGGCCTGGGTTCTGTTCTTGAGCTCTTTTTTGTTCAAGTGTTCTACCACTTGAGCTACAGTGTCACTTCTGATTTTCTAGTGGTTAATTGGAAATAAGAGTCTCACAGACTTTCCTTCCCAGGCTGGCTTTGAACAACAATCCTCAGATCTCAGCCTCTTGAATAGCCAGGATTACAGGTATGAGCCACCAGTGCCTGGCTAAGTTTATCTCTTTGCAATAGATTTTTTTTTGTGTGTTTTATGGTAGTAAATAATGAAAGACTATTACCAGCATATGTTTTATGCATTTGTGGCATATCTAACTTTTCATAATTTTTTACATGTTTTTCCATATTTCTGGGCTATAAGATTTGTCTTCAAGGTTTTTAAAATATGGAAATTGCCTAGCAAAACCAAACCAAACAACAACAAAACACATATAACAAGATCTAGAGCTGTATAGTTCAAATCCTTGCTGGTCCAGGGTTAGCTGGACTTCATCCTCTAGCTGGCAAGTCTGTCTTCAGTGAAAAGATTTTTTTTTTCTGCCTCTGCCTTGTGGACAATTTCTCTTATTTGCCAGGAAGCTATAGCAAATAACTAACACCCTGCCTCCTACAATTGGGTGTTAACACTTTACTTCATCTTTCTACACTAACAGCTTAGTGCCACATTTTCTTTTGAAATATGTGGTTTTTTTTTAAAGGATGATTGTTTGGAGGATGACAGAGTTAGGAACTATAGAAGGGGAACAGTTGGCACAGCCCCGACTCAAGCATGGGGACTCTCCTCTTTTCTAGGAAGAGTACGAACATCTTCCAGCAGAGGTTGCCTGTGCAAAACCTAATGAAGTGCTCCTGGAGGTCGAGCTGAAGGCAGAAGACTTCATAGTGGATGTGAGTAGTGAGCCCCAGAATGGAGAAATGTAAGATGGAGGGCTGGGAAGGTGGCTCAGTGGTAGAGCGATTGCCTTGCATGCCTGAGGCCCTGGGTTCAATTCCTCAGCACCACAAAAGCAAAAAGAAAAAAGCCGGAAGTGGTGCTGTGGCTCAAGTGGTAGAGCGCT
>NW_012276218.1:0-1184 GCF_000151885.1 Dipodomys ordii
AAGTGGTAGAGCGCTAGCCTTGAGCTGAAGAGCTGAGGGACAGCGCCCAGGCCCAGAGTTCAGGCCCACGACCGGACCCAAAAAAAAAAAAAAGTATGATGAACAGTAGAGAGTCCTTGTGGCTTTTTGCCTTAGACCCTAAAGTGAAACAACAAGTTTATGGGTTGGTGCCTGATTTAGGCTTTATAAGAGGAAATAACTCAAGAGGGAAGATGCACATAAAAAATATTTCAAGCTGGGTACTGGTGGCTCATGCCTGTAATCCTAGCTACTCAGGAGACTGAGATCCGAGGATCAAGGTTTGAAGCTAGCCCAAGCCAGAAAGTCCATGAGACTTATCTCCAATTAACTACCAGAAAACCAGAAGTGGAGCTGTGTCTCAAAGTGGTAGAGTGATAGTCTTGAGCAAATGAGCTCAGGGACAGTGCCTAGGCCTTGAGTACCAGCCCCACAACTGACAAAAGTAAAATCTATAGTAGGATTGGAGTTGCTGCTCATTGACAGAGTGTATATATTGCATATGTGATGCTCTGGGTTCAATCCCAAATGCATAAAGGAAGAAAAATATAGAATGAAGACATACATTTTAGGAATGTGATTTGTGTGATTTTGTGTGAATTTATAATGATTAGGTTTCAGCATCAAAGGACAAGATGTGATATAGAAAGTGTAGTGTGGTCTTAAGCTTAACCTCCTTTGCCTTCAAGATTGTCAGTAATGCTTATCTTACAAGGTTATATGAGAATTAAGTGAGTTGATGTAGAATGTAGTATGTACTTATTTGACACAGTATGCCTTCAGATGTTAAGCTGTTGTGATTACGTTTAAGCAATTATTACACTTCAGGTTCTCTGATGTAGAATAAAGTCTGAGTTAAAAAATAGCACATCAGGGGCTGGGAAGGTGGCTCAGTGGTAGAGCGCTTGCCTTGCATGCATGAGGCCCTGGGTTTGATTCCTCAGCACCACATAAGCAAAAAGAAAAAAGCCGGAAGTGGCGTTGTGGCTCATGTGGTAGAGCGCTAGCCTTGAGCTGAAGAGCTGAGGGACAGCGCCCAGGCCCAGAGTTCAGACCCCACGACCGGACCCAAAAAAAAAAAAAAAAAAGTTTCTGCATAGCAAAGGACATAGCCAACAAGGTAAAAAGAAATCCTACAAAATGGGAGATTTTTACCAGCTATACAT
>NW_012276219.1:0-2750 GCF_000151885.1 Dipodomys ordii
TCAAGTGGTAGAGCGCTCGCCTTGAGCTGAAGAGCTGAGGGACAGCGCCCAGGCCCAGAGTTCAAGCCCCACAACCGACAAAAAAAAAAAAATGTCGCAGCTCTTGGAGCAATTTCTCCCCACCCACTGCAAAACAAAACAAAACAAAAAAAAAACTCCAGAAAAGTGACAAGATTCCTGGGGCTAGAGAGAACCGAACCATTAATGGCAGAGAAAAATAACTGCTTTGAAAGCATTACAGGCACTGGCCTACAGGTGGCTGCAGCAAATGAAGCTAGGAGGTCTGTGTGAGCATGAGGGCGTGAGTTCCAGAGGATCCCACAGGTAAGAGGTACTGAAGGTCCTTCAGTGCTGTTGTGGAAGGTTCTGAGTTGTTAACTCCTAGGTATTAATATCAATGGAACCTCATTTCTACCTATAGACTATGAGGTAGGTACTGTTGAGGTATGCTTGTCCAGACTGTCCCCAAATACAGATTGAAAGGATCCTTCATGTCCATCCCAGGGGACCACCCAGAGGCAAGCGGGCACAGGAGAATGATTATTATAAGGTTTATTAGAGGAGCCATATTTCTCAGGAGAGGGAGCACATGGCATTCGTTCCAATCCAGGTAGCAGGAGGAGGGTCACAGGGGTAGGAAGTAAGGGAGGTGGGAGCTCAGGTAGGTCTGGGTGGAGGGGGGGGCAGCTGCAGGGCAGGAACTCCAGGGCAGGGAGGAGCTCAGGTATGGGTGAAGCCAAGGACCAAAGGTGGGCATAATGCTAACATAGAGGTTCTGTCTGACCCATCACACCTAGCTCTCTGAGGGCAACTATTCCTGTGAATAGGCAAATGCCTATTTATCATTTGAGAAACTTGCATGAGTTTGATCGATGCTTGATGCTGGGGTAGAGGAAGTGCATTTGGCAAAAGGAAAAAAAAAACTTTTCTTGGGTGGCTGCAAGTCATTATAACCCAGCAGATTCTGTATTGTGGGGCTGGAAATAAGAATCTACCTGTCAGTTAAGACACTGCCAACCCAGTGCTCCATCCCTCTGCTCGCTCTTTTTCTCCTCCCCCTTCTCTCTCCCTCCTCCCTCCTTTCCTTTCCTTCCTCCCTCCCTCCTTCCTTCCCTCCCTCTCTCCTTCCTTCCTTCTTTCCTTTCTCTTCCTTCCTTCCTTCCTTCCTTTCTTTCTCCCTTCCTTCCTTCCTTTCTCTCTTTCTTCTTTTTTCTTGGCTTTAAAGAATTGTGCAGAGGCAAGTCCTTCAGAGTCAACACCTTCAGGCTGCAGAACCCCTGGGCTGCCTCCAAGTGTGGCCAAGTTCAAGGAATCTAACTTTGCTAGGATGGGAAAATTCAGCTTGGCGTTTACTCTGAGATTCCAAAGTCATATTTGAACATTTCACATCATTATCGGACAATATCAGAGAAGGAAGAAGAAAAGGAAAGGGAAACTTTGAAGAAAGCAAATGGCTAGGGCTGTTCAAAATGGTGTAGCAGAAAGAACACTGATTTCTATCCTGGCTCTTGAGGGCTCTGTGGTGGGGTGTGCAGATCCTTTCGCGTTTAGATCTGTAAAGCCAAAGGGTTGGCCTGGATTATTTATGGCTCCTGTTGGCTGTGACATCTGACAGTTCTATCAATCCTCAGTCCAGTGCTGTCCCACATCTCCTTGAGTTAGATGGGAAATTCATCTCCCTTGCAGATTAGACACATATTGATTTTTCGCCCCACTCTGGCAAAGGGGAGCGAGGCAGGTATTTCTTGCTCTGTAGATAGTGGCAAAGAAAAAAGGAAAGTCAAATCAGCCTCCCAATGGTGCCTCTTGGTCGAGCCTGAATGCTAAACAGTGTTGGCTTCCAGGTAGCAATTCAGACTCCGCTTCTCCTAGAATTCTGTAATTGCAAGGGTGGGGAGAGACTATCGCGTTCTTCTAGAGTGAGGAAACAGATCCCTTTAGAGGAGAAATGACACAGATCTAGGGAATGATGGAGCCTGAACATTCAGAATGAGCTCTTTGGCATAGATACAGGCCAGGGCTGGTTATTGCTGGGGATGTTACAGCGCTCCCTTAAGTATGTACAATTCGGTAATGCTGTTCGCGTTTGGCTTCTCTGATTGGAGTCCGCGTTAACCTCAATTAAGCTATCAGCCTGGCTGTCCCAGCAGAGAAGGGCTTCAGCCCCAAGCACCCCGAAGCACCTCTTCATCCTTTGTAAGGGGACGCAGCCTATGATTGGTGGCTTCAGGCAAGCGCTGAGGCCAGCGACCAATGGGGAGCTCGGGGAGGCGGGACCTCTGCCTGAGAGGGAGTGGCGGGGCTGCGAGGGGCGGGGCTGAACCGGGCCCGCGCGGTCGCCGTGGTTACCAAACAGCACCGGCAGCTCGGTAAACACTGAGATGCCCCGCCCCGGCCCCACCCTGGAGCTCTGCTGTGATTGGCCACTTCACAGCAAATCCACGCCCACCTGCTTCCTCCCTGGCCCCCAGTATTACGTGCGGGGGTTCCTGGCCACGGCGTTCAGCAGCCCGACGTCGAAAGATCCTGTTCCCCAGAGAAGCCACTTTCGAGGTCTCACACGGAAGGCCTCGGAGTGACGAGCCACCTGAGGCATCGCGAACTGGCCCTCGGTGGAGAAGAGACGCCGTTGCCGGTGGGATGACCCGCCCTGGCCTGCTTGGGCCGTCGCGGAGTCTCTCGCCGCCACCTGCCCCGTCCCGCGGCGTGCGCTGAGCCGGGGCGGGGAGCGGGAGCCGCGGGGACCCCGC
>NW_012276220.1:0-2131 GCF_000151885.1 Dipodomys ordii
GGGGGAGGCCACTGCACAGGGTCACTCCCTCTGACCCAGTTGGACCACAAATAAGGGCTTCTCAGCCCTGCTGACTCCCAAGTTCCTCTTCTTGTCTGGTTTCGAGAGAAGGGAGTTAATCAACAAACAGTTGAAGAAAGTTTAACTCTGCCCTTGCTGAGGTTCACCCTGCTCTACTCCCCCACGCCAGTCATGGCTCTAGGTGCCAGAATACCACCCGCCCTCGACCCAACAACCAAACAAGAAGACAGAGCAGAAGCTACCTTGGGTGTCACGTTTGGTCCAAATCTGAAATCTGGGGTTCCCAGATTTCAACGCCAGGATGATGGACTGGGAAGGACCAAGAGAAAGCACTATGCTGAGTTTCTTGGCTAATTCAGAGCCAAGATTTAAGCTGGGTACGAAGTGGTGGGTATTGGGGTCACATCTGCAATTCCTAGATTTGATATTTTATATCTAATGTCTTGGCTAACCCAGTCTGTCTGAGGCTTCCTTTGCACATCTGAAAATGGGGCAGTGGTAGTATGTTGCTCTCTGGGTTGTCATGAGGAAAAATATGTGATTCAGGAATGGAGGTGCGGCTCAAATGCCACAGCACCTGCCTACCAGGCTCAAGGCATTTGTTGAAACGCTAGTACCACCACCAGAAAAAAAAGTGGCCCATTATAGAGCCTGCCATTTAATAAACAGTGACAGGATGACTCTTTTCATGATTATAGGAATAAGCATGTTTCTGGGCCTCCAGCAAGTTACCATGAATGGGGCTAGCCAGTGAGAATAGACAGTGGTAACAATAGTGCCTAAAGGTATCTGCCAAGTACTGAAAACACAATTCCTACCCCAGTGACTCCCAACTATCAGTATTAGTTCATCAAAACAGGATAGGTAGTTCTAGTTAAAAAGATCTGTAGCCAGCCAGGGCAATACACACCTATAATCCCAGCACTCAGGAGGTAGAGACAGGAAAATTGGTCCAGTTTCAGGATAGCCCAAGCAACAGAGAAAGACAGACTTTCTTTAAATAATAATAATAAAGCCAGGCACTGGAGGCTCACACCTGTAATCCTAGCTACTCAAGAAGCTGAGATCTGAGGATCATGGTTCAAAGCCAGCCCAGGCAGGAAAGTCTGTGAGATTCTTATCTCCAATAAACCACCAGGAAAACGGAAGTGGGGCTGTGGCTCAAGTAGTAGAGCAATGGCCTTGAGCTGAAGACCTGAGGGACAGCGCCCAGGCCCAGAGTTCAAGCCCCACAACCGACACCCCCCCCTCAAAAAAAGAAAACAAAACAAACAAAAAACACAAAAAGCCCTACCAGAGTTGAACTACAGTGAAACAAGCCTGAATTGCTGGCTTTGTACTTATAAGATCCTGGAGAGCAAACACTCCTTAAACCTTGCGTCTTCAGTGACTTGCTAGGGTCCATTGACCTATCACAAATCAAATCTGCCAGGTAAGAGTCTCTGAGGGGGCTGGGAAGGTGGCTCAGTGGTAGAGCACTTGCCTTGCATGCCTGAGGCCCTGGATTCGATTCCTCAGCACCACATAAGCAAAAAAGAAAAAAGCCGGAAATGGTGTTGTGACTCAAGTGGTAGAGTGCTCACCTTGAGCTGAAGAGCTGAGGGACAGTGCCCAGGCCCCGAGTTTAGGCCCCATGACTGGACGCGGCCCCCACCCACCCAAAAAAAAGAGTCTCTGAGGGAGCTGCCTTGTTATATCAGGTAACTGATAAGACTTGGGAGCCATAGGCCAGGAGTCTGTTTTCGGATCCAATTTTGACTATTTTTCAGGCCCTAAACAACATGAAGACTATTTCACAGTTGTTTCCCTATTATGTTTCCCCACATTCCCTGTTCCAAACCTCATGCCTACATCTGAACTCTTTTTTTCCCCCCAGCTAAATTCTTTTTTTTATGGTCATTAGTGGGGCTTGAACTCTGGGCCTGAGAACTGTCCCTCAGCTCTTCAGCTCGAGGCTAGCGCTCTACCACTTGAGCCACAGCGCCACTTCTGGTTTTCTGAGTGGTTTATTAAAGGCAAGAGTGTCACAGACTTTCCTGCCTGGGCTGGCTTTGAACCATGATCCTCAGATCTCAGCCTCCTGAGTAGCTAGGATTATAGGCGTGAGCCA
>NW_012276221.1:0-2400 GCF_000151885.1 Dipodomys ordii
GGAGGAGGAGGAGGAGGAGAAGGAGGAGGTGGTGGTGGTGGTGGTGGTCGAGGAGGAAAGAAAAAGAAGGAAGAAGGAAGAAGAAGAAGAAGAAAGGAGGAAGAGGAAAGAATAAAAAAAATCACAACCTGTATTATGAAGAGAAAAATCACTCTATTGAAACTGCTTTATTAATTTGTATAAGAAGGACAGAAACATTTGTTGTGCTGTAATATGTAATAAGGCCAATATCTATATCTTAATTATCAAGCGGTAATCACCAAATGTAGTTTTCAGGAACTAAAGTCATTTCTCCAACATTTCAACATAGCATTTACTTCAATGAGAAAGTAAAAGATCCTCATAATAGCATCATTGTTGTTGACCATTGTCTTCATTCACAAGTTAAACATAGGAAAATATTTCAAATATGAAATTCTTGTCTCTGCGGAACCTATTCTGAAATTACAAACACTTGAAATGTGAATAATGCACAGGTTTGGGGTATATAAAGTGGAATTTTGTAGCTGTTGTCTGAAACAGACTAAGTTAGATCAGACTATAGCTCATTTTAGTTAGTACCTCCTCCTTAGAAACAAAAAAAAAGTATATTCAACTATGTAAAACACCAGCCACCTTGTGAAGCCAAATAAAATTTAGATGAAACAACTTTCCTTTAATCCCAGATTAGCACTGTAAGGCACTCAGATGAAATCAAAACCCATGTGCCAGAGCTTATATAAGAAGATTATTTTGGTATCAAATGGAATCAGCATCCTTGGCTTTTAGCACCAGGCTCCAGTCAACTGGAATAATTCATGTATGCAAACCACAGCTGCTTCCACAGCTGGCTTGAACTATAGCCATCTGGTCTAACATAGATGCATCAGTCTACCAGCTACCTCTATCAATTAACAGTTATATTATCAAAGACTCTGCTATAAGCCAAATGATTCTAGTATGAAATATACTTAACTTCCCATCTTTCAATCAGTGACTTTTATGTAAGATTCAAGT
Organism: Dipodomys ordii; assembly: GCF_000151885.1. Lineage (NCBI taxonomy): Eukaryota > Metazoa > Chordata > Mammalia > Rodentia > Heteromyidae > Dipodomys > Dipodomys ordii. Next base: position 997 of record NW_012276221.1, read on the forward strand.
TAGCAACACTGACCCATATTAAAGAGAAAACTCAAGTCTCCTAGCATATGAGGAAGATACATTGAATCTGAAAGGGTGCTTATTTACAAACATTTGCTTTTTACTGACATTTAAATTTATGAAGACAGATATAGTCTGTTAATTAATGAAATGAGAAGGCAGAAAATACAGGCTTGCAGAATATAGAATGGAAGAAATCATTTGGTCTTCTCTATCTAGGAAACATTTGGCTCAGTCTTTTTCCAACATTAGAATAACAGGCCAGGTTTCAGAGCATTACCTTCACTATCTGAATTCCCATGGAATCATCATCAGGATTACTCCTTTCATTGAAAGTGAAACGCATAGTTTTGTCCCAGTCAATGGCAATACTGTGCAAGTAATGATCTGCCAAAGTCAACCAAACCTAAAATATTATAACAAGATTAGAAAAGTAGAATAGTTCATTTCAGAGTTCTTGTATCCAGCAAGAGAATAGAAACTGTTCCTAGACGTAGCTTATACATAAAGAACTACCCACAATGAAATTTTTGCTGTACTAAACTACACTCATTACAGCTTTTCACTTATTCATCCAATAAATATTTGCTGTGGTCCTACTAGGTGCCAAGTAACAATCCAAGCACTGAAGGTTCTGCTCAGAAAACAAACCAATTTTTTTATTCAAATTTTGTTTTAGTTCAGCAATCCACATAGTCCTGTACACTTGTCTTCCTTGGCCCTGAACTCTTCTCTACACTGAAGCAAGAGCCACATGGTCATTCACGGTGAATGGGTATTTTTTTCATCATGTACCGCTCTGTCTTTAAATAATCCCTTCCCACATACACAAATCTAACAGATGGGCTCCCAGCTTTTTCTAAAAGAGTCACTGGATATTTTTACTCCTTTATTTAAAAAAATGTATTTCATAATGCTATTTTAACATTTATTTTGAGAAACCCTCAATGTTCCAATTCTAGGAGTATTAAGGCTACATTTATAAATGTATATCCTAAGAGGGCATTTCAATTTGAACATGATTGTACAAGGAAAAGAACTGATCAATATTTCCAATCAGACTCCTAAGCACTAAAATTTTATGTCCAAATGCCCAATACCACCCCAATTATTTTTTTTATTGTGAAAATACCGTACAGAGGGGTTACAATTACATGGGCAAGATAATGAGTACATTTCTTACCAAGCATTGTTGCCTCCTCCTTTGTTTCCCCTTCCCATCCCTTCCCATCTCCCCTCCTTTCCCCCACCCCTCCCACCCCTTCCCCCCACCAAAGTTGTAAAGATCGTTTTTCCACATAACGATTTGTACATCTCATTGTTGCAATGGGTCCACCTGTATCCCTATTTAAACAATTTGTTTTTGCCCTTCCCCTCCACAAATTATACCAACATCAAATACAG
>NW_012276222.1:0-1939 GCF_000151885.1 Dipodomys ordii
TTATTTATTTTTTGGGGGTCTAGTCATGGGGCCTGAACTCTGGGCCTGGGCGCTGTCCCTCAGCTCTTTTAGCTCAAGGCTAGCGCTCTACCACTTGCCACAGCACCACTTCCGGCTTTTTTCTTATGTGGTGCTGGGGAATCGAACCCAGGGCCTCATGCATGCAAGGCAAGCGCTCTACCACTGAGCCACCTCCCCAGCCCCTTTTTTAAAATTTTTAAAAATTGTTTTCTATTATTTTTTCTCTCATAATTCTTATTTTAGGTATGTATGTATGTGTGAGCTTTAAAAAAATCTCTTTTGACCTTTTGATCCTTTTCTTTTTTCTTTTTTTCTTGTTTTTTCTTTCTTTTTTTCTCTCTTTCTTTTTTGCATGACTTAATTGCTATTCTACTCATCCCCAGATATATACCCATCGTTGATTATTAGACCTTGTCCACCATTGTGTACATACTTAATCCAGAAATTTATTATGGAATTCACAACCTCTTAGGCTTAACTTCTTTAATAGTAGTATTGTCTCCTTATACCTATATAATTTTCAAGTATTCCAATTATAAGAATTTTTATTTTTCAGTTTTTCATGTTTCCTTTCTATCCCTCCCCTCCTTTCATCCTATCCTTTTCTTTTCTCAATATCATTTCTTTATACTTACCTACTTTTAAGTGTTTCATTTTTTAAAGTAAAACTTTTGTTTTCTATTTTTCTTGTTTTTTTTAAATCTCTCTCCTATCATCCTTTCAATCCATTTTCCTCTCTGAGATTAGGACTTGGTTAAATTCACTCTCCTTTTACCACTCCACATCCCTCTAATCCTATTTTTCCCCACATTTCTCCCTAAACCTAATAATTTCTGGTTTGCTGAATCCCTCTATGCTGTTCTTAGCCCATTAATCCATAGTTGTTTGATGTTGAATAGATTATATCTGTAGAACTAGATTGTAATTGCAGCCATTTTGACTATGCAACTACAGGATTCTGGTTGATGCTTGCCTTAAAATAGTGTTCTGGCACAAAATTGGTGTTACTTCCATAACATATAGGCAGAACAAGCCAAAGAAACACAAGAAAAACAGCAAGTCCAGATATCTAATCAAATGACAGAACAGTTAATGAATAATCCAGAAGTGAGTTCCCAAAAAGCTCTACAAACACTACTGGTAAACATGGTGAAAAAAAGCTGCAAAGGACTTGGTGTGAGCATGATAGGGAGCCAGAGGCGGCAAACCAAAGATTAATACAGGAATCTCCTGAGCATGATGAAGCTACTCAAAGATTAATACAGGAATTGCGTGAGCAGGCTGAGAACAGCCAAAGAGAAAGACAGGTATTGCATGAGCAGACTGAGAACAGTCAAAAAGAAATACAGGAATTGAGTGAGAACAAGGAAGCTAATCAAAAAGTAATACAGGAATTGTGTGAGCAGGATTAGAATTGACGAAGATCAACAGAGACATTCACAGAATCAATAAACAGACAGTTGAAGGAATCCAGGGAGAACACAAAGGGAATGCTGAATGTACCCTGACAGAAGGAAAGGGAGTCCAAGGAATCAATCAACTAAGTGATTTGGGAATAAATACTGAACACCAAATTAAGGAGGGAAAGAAGTTCATACAAGATCTAAAACGAAGCTCCAACAAAGAATCTGAAGCCAGCAAAGCCAACCAATTAGAAGGAAAAGAATAAATATCAAAGTAGAAAGTCTTGATAGTAGGTTAGAGCATGTAGAAGAAGCAAAAAGAAAAAAGCTGGAAGTGGCACTGTGGCTCAAGTGGTAGAGCGCTAGCCTTGAGCTGAAGAGCTGAGGGACAGCGCCGAGGCCCAGAGTTCAGGCCACACAACCGAACTAAAAAGAAGAAGAAGAAGAAGAAGAAGAAGAAGAAGAAGAAGAAGAAGAAGAAGAAGAAGAAGAAGAAGAAGAAGAAGAAGGAGAAG
>NW_012276223.1:0-3036 GCF_000151885.1 Dipodomys ordii
CCCTCTCCCTCTCCCTCTCCCTCTCTCTCTCTCTCTCTCTCTCTCTCTCTCTCACACACACACACACACACAGACACAGACACACTAAAAAGAATATTTGGACACACACAGACACATTAAAAAGAATATTTGGACACACACAGACACACTAAAAAGAATATTTGGACACACACACACACACACGAATATTTGGAGAGCTTTTGGGTTTTTAAAATAGAATGAAGCTGTGAACGAGCCTCTTGATTATGCATCCTTAAGTGTCAGAACTGGGCTTTAGTCTGTTTGTACAAAATACTACTGACTGGGTAAATTTATAAAGAACAGTTTTTTTTATTTTTACATAGTTTTGGAGGCCCAAGGTCAAGATATCAGCAGATTCAGTTGTTTAGCAAGAGCTGCTCTTAGCTTCCAAAATGGCTTCTTCCTTTAAAAATTTTTTTGTTAAAATACATTGGTTGTAGGGAAGTTTAGGGGTTAAGTAGAGTTTGGGGGACTGGCCTAGAAACCTAACTTAATCTGTGATTTCCCCAGAGATACGATCAAGCCTTTCCAAGTTGACTCTTGAGAAATTATAATAGACTACAGCAAAACTATTTCATATAGCTCTCCATTTCCAATTAATGTAAATATCCTGTCATCTTTGTTGAAATAATGAGCTCCAATAAGTGTAAAATAAACTTGAAATTTAGTAGAAAAATGTGTTCATAAAGTTGTTTAAAAAGTTGAATTCAGAAGCAAAGTTATCCTGTCAATATTCCTAAAGCTTCATTTTCCAGCAACTTTTTGAAAGCAGCTTTTCTAATTAAATTTAAATCCAGTGATAATGACAGCTGTCAGAAATGGTAATTGCCATGGGAATAGTTTGTTTAATTATGACTTTTTGATTATTTTTTTTGTTTAGTTTTTTACTTTTCTGTCCTTTCTACCTTGAAGAGGGCAGATCTTTTGAAGATTTGGACTAAGTAAACTAGACTTAGCCAGATAAATGCTTGGAAGAGCCCAAGAATACTTAGGGAGTGAAAATGAAGGTCACTATATATATATATATATATATATATATACATACATACACACACATATATGTATATATGTATATATCACCAAGTGCTTGAAAGGGAATTCTACCTCCACTTGGTGTTTGAATGGCTGAGATCACTGCAATATTACAGATCCAGTGCAGTTGTGCAGCTCCAGTTTCCAGCTTTTGTCAAGGAGGTTGGGTGGCTCTCTTCCAAATGATGCTGTCCTCTGTACTGGGGCAGCCTTCTATAAGCACATACTTCCCAGTGGCCATGCCTGTCCAGGCTCAAGGGATCAAGGATGATTAGGAAAGCTAGGAATGGTGGTTGTAATCTCTTCTGTAGCTAAAGCAGGGTAAGGGCAATGAAATGCAGTCATTTCATCATTTTCATATATATATATATATATATATATATATATAATATGTACATATACATTTTCACATACATATTTATATATATAATATATATGTAATGATTAACCCTACCCACATTCTCCAACTTTACTTTTTAGAGAATATTGACTAGACCCCATTTGTGCTGGGCCTGAAGGGCAGCTGTTTATACAGCCACGGTGTTACATAGGTTTACTGGATCGTATGTCTGTGTAGCTCTGGATTTGGATCTTGTATTTAGCTGCCAGAAGTGACTGTGATGAAGTAGGAGAGATAAACTGATAGATTGGCTGCCAGAAAGATGTTGGGAATCAATCAGATAAACAGAGTGAAGAAATAGCTTGCTGTTTTCTAGTGATAATAAACCAGTGGCCTCCAGTCCCCGAATTTTTTTTAACGTTATTGCTGTGGTAATCATCTCCAAAATAAATGAAAAAAAATCACAGGAGGATTTTTAATTTTTAAATTTTAATGTAGATATCCTTTTCTCTTTTGCAATAAAGATGCATATTATGGAAGTGAATATTTTTATACATTTGTTAGAAGGTAGGTACTTCTTCCAGTGCCTACTTATGTAAACAAATGAAAATTAGAAAATAACCTATTTTCACAGGTATTTATTTTTTCTCCATTTAGCTATTTAGCTTAGTGAAATATCTATATTGCTACCATGCCTTGCTTACAAAAATAATTGCTTATTTTTGGGAAAGAACAGTTTTAAAGTCAGACTTATTTTACTGATGAATGATTAGCAAAAATGAGTTTTAGTTTTCCTCCCTTAGATTTCTCTTCAATTTTTGGAATTTTAATCTCTTACTATTTCTCCACATACAGCACTTGTAGAAGAGAGATGATACCTAGTTTTGTTAGTTTTGTAACTTACAAGTCTCCTCCTTCAATGCTGACTTGAAATTTTACCGCTTCTCTTCACCCAGGACTTGAGGGTTCCATGCAGATTCCTAAGTTTTCAGTTGTATGTGGTGGAGTACCTAGGATTAAAAAACCAGTAGAAAATAATTTAGAGTTCCTGTGGAATTGGACAAGAGCTTGTCTGTGTTGTACTTGCAGTGAACATAAATGGCTTTCTTTTGGTTTCCTCTTAAACTATTTATTTGTTTGTTTGTTTGTCGGTTATGGGGCTTGAACTCAGGGCTGGCCGATGTCCCTGAGCTCTTTTGCTCAAGGCTAGTGCTCTACCACTTTGAACCACAGTGCCACTTCTGGTTTTTAAGTGGTTAATTGGAGATAAGTATTATGGGGATTTTCCTTGCCTAGGCTAGTTTTGAACTGCAATTCTCAGATCTCAGTCTCCTGAATAGCTAGGATTACAGGTGTGAACCACCATTGCCAGCTCTCAAACTTTTAATAGCTGTGTGTTAGTGTCATGTCTGGTTATATCACTGATAGCCAGCATAGGAGAATAGCAGCTATGAAAAGCAAGAGGGCCGGGCCCTGGTGGCTCACGCCTGTAATCCTAGCTACTCAGGAGGCTGAGATCTGAGGATCGAGGTTCACAGCCAGCCCCGGGCAGGAGAGACCGTGAGACTCCTATCTCCAATAAACCACCAGAAAACCGGAAGTGGCGCTGTAGCTCAAGTGGTAGAGCGCTCGCCTTGAGCTGA
>NW_012276224.1:0-2478 GCF_000151885.1 Dipodomys ordii
TGGGTCCAGTCGTGGGGCCTGAACTCTGGGCCTGGGTGCTGTCCCTCAGCTCTTCAGCTCAAGGCTAGCACTGTACCACTTGAGCCACAGCGCCACTTCCTGCTTTTTTTTCTTTTTGCTTATGTGGTGCTGAGGAATTGAACCCAGGGCCTCAGGCATGCAAGGCAAGCGCTCTACCACTGAGCCACCCTCCCAGCCCCCATCTATAACTCTTAACTAGATTTGTTTTGGTCCAAAAGGTTTGCTGATGGACTGGATGGGGGAGAGGGGGGGAGGGCAGGGGCGGACAGGAAGGATAGGGTTGAGACAGGACAGACCAGAGCAGTTTTGTGGGGCAAAGGCAGGAATTCTGTTCCAGACTGGTTCCTTTTTTTTTTTTTCTTTTTGCACACTAATTTTAAACTCGGGGCCACTGCTTGCTAGGCAGGCTTTCTGCCTGGTCTCACCTTTAGCCACAGACCAGTTCAGTGTTTGAGATGCATAATAGACATGCTAATAGAGTTGTCAGCAGTTATACATGTGACTGTAGAGCTCTGAGAACAGGGTGGGCTGGATGTGCTGGGAGCTAGAGTAGGTCGCCAGAGGAATGATGTAGCTGGAGAAGGGAAGAAGCTCCCTGCAGTGAGAGATGAGCATTGCTGCCTGATACTAAGGATTGGAGTGAATTACAGGGTGGAGGTCACATCCATCCTAGTGCATTCTCATTATTGCAAGATACTGAGCTGTGTTTGGGGTGAACATTGCTTTTTTTTTTTTCCTCCATAAATTTACATTTCAGCATGAGACAAATCAGACCTGAGAAGAGCAATCAAAGGGAAATACCAGCAACAGCACAGAGATAAGGTGCCAGCAAAGCTTGTTAGAGGACCGAATCAAGAAGCTCAAATCAGTGCCAGCTCCACCTGAGCCATGGTACAAGCAAAGTGTCAGTCACAACCCACCCGTGTAGGGCACTGGTGGCTCTCATGCCTTTCATTCTGGGAAGCATCCCAGGAAGCTGAGATCTGAGGATCAAGGTTTGAAGCTAGGCAGGGCAGGAAAGTTGATGAGACTCTTAAGTCCAGGGATCACCAAAAAGCCGAAAGTGGAGGTGTGGCTCTGGTAGTAGAGGGCCAGCCCTGAGTGAAAAAGCTAAGGGACAGCTCCCAGGCCCTGAGTTCAAACCTCAGTACTAACACAAAAATAATCACATTGAGGTTTCACACTGTACACAGCAGCCAGCAGACACTCGACCACAGCTTCTCTTGGTTCCTTGGTTTGCTCCTCAGTGTTGCTTTCTGCTCCACTCACATTACAAGGTCTTGGGTTGATAATTGTGCCCATGGTCACTGGCATGTTAATGAAGCCACTCAGTGAGCTGGTTGAAAGTGTTGCTATTGTACTTGACTTTTCAACTTTTCACCAGCTGCCACCTTTTCACAGTTAATACAATTTCCATGTGCTAACAGGTTTCCATGCCAGATCACACAGAGACATCTCACCCTCTCCTGTGGGATGTGTTTTTGTTTTTGTTGTTATTAATTCTATTTGTTTTGGATACTGCTGCTTTTACAGAAGGTCTTGACATTCACACTTATCATCTGGTTGTAAAGGCAAACCCAAAGAATTTTCAAAGAATTTGAGCCTCTAGCCTGGTAAACTGAGGTTTTAGTAAAACATTTAAATTTCAATTCCTCTGTACTAAAAATGGATAGGCTTCCAAAGCATGAGGCAGGCACATCACACCTACCGAGAAGTTATTTAGAAGCTAGTCATTCTTCAGGGACTGGAAGAAAAATAAAAGATGCACCTGGCTTTGGATGATAGAGGCCTGTAATCACATGACTCCATCCTCAGTTCTAGCACTGAATGGTTGGCAAAGCTGCAAGTCATATTTATGTCCCAGTGTGTTGAATTTATTAGTTACAAGAAAGCCTAGTACATGTATGTACCCCTCCGTGTGCTGGACAACTGTTGCCATGGTCCCTAGCGCACAGCAAACACACCACTGTTAATCGAATGAAGGAATCACCTAAGATATTTGGTGCTTATATAAGGTCCAAAGACTGACTTAGTTCCTTCCTGAAAACATCAGATACTAAAAATTTCAATTGTCCAAGTCAGAGCGTAAAAGGAATCCGTGTGATATCATCTTAATTTTAGGCTTAACCAAACAATGCCGCTTTTTGAAAACACGACTGTCTTCCAAATAATTCATAAACCAACCCTCCAGCAGTAGTCAGGAATTCTCATTTCAACATACTAACTAAGGTATGGCGTGCACAGGGAAGGATTCCAGTGGTGTAATGACTTTGAAAAATGAACTTACAGTTAAACAAAATGAATACCAGGAAGCTGGCACATTTGTGTGTGTGGGAGAGCTGGGGGAGGGCAGATGAATGGAGAGAGGAAGGGTGGGTGAATACAGTCATAATATGCATGTACCTATGTGAAAACAAAGCCAGCGCTGGCCGGGCGCCGGTGGCTCACGCCTGTCAT
>NW_012276225.1:0-3360 GCF_000151885.1 Dipodomys ordii
CTTTCCAAAGTGGTTGAACAAATTTACACTCCCACCAACAATGCAGTAGGGTTCCCTTCTGTCCACATCCCCTCCAGCATCTATTGTTCTTAGATTTCTTGATTATAGCCATTCTAACTGGGGTGAGGTGGAATCTCAATGTTGTTTTGATTTGCCTTTCTTTTATGGCTAGAGAGGTTGAGCATTTCTTCATGTGTCTATTGGCCATCCTTCTTTCCTCTCTTAAATATTCCTATATTTAAATCTTTTTTTTATTTTGAAAGTACTGTACAGAGGGGTTACAGTTACATGAGCAAGGTAATGAATACATTTCTTATCCAGCATTGTTGCCTCCTCCTTTGTTTTTCTCCTACCATCCTGTCCCTCCCACCTCTTCAACTACACGTCCCCCCTCACCCCCCAAATTGTAAAGTTGGTTTTTCAACATAGTGTCTTGTACTTCTCACTGTTGCAATGGATCAATCTGTATCCCTATTTAAACATTTTGTTTTTTCCCTTCCCCTCCCCAAATTATACCAACATCAAATACAGTGAAAAAGGGTTATACCATGGGGGAAAAATATATAAAGCAACAAAAAATTCACATGATACGTTATAAATATGTTAGAAACAATAGCAAGTAAGAAAAAACCACTTGTGTCCCTATCTTGGGGTTCAGTTCGCTTAACATCATCTTATCTGACCTTTTCTGCTTATCCCAGACATATACTAGTTATTGCAAATAAGGGAAACCATGTGACCTACGTTTCTTTGGGCCTGGCTTACTTCACTTAATATAATTCGCAGAACAGTTTTTAAATACTGCCTAGGTGGCACAGTCAAGTAATTATAGAATAAATACAAAACTAGGGCACTAGTTCGGTGTTGTTTCTTCTGTACCAATGTTTCTCTTCATTCATTGAGTTTTAGGTTCTGAGTTTCAGTTGGGCAAGACTTTCCAGAGGGCTGCTTGCACTGACTATAGCCACTTGCATAGAAGCACGTGATGGTTCCTGTCACAAAGGCTCTCCCTAATTGATTACGTATGTCCTCAAAGCACCATATCAACTTCAGAAGATATATTGTATTTTAGGGGAAAATTACTGTATTTCTCAGGAACCCATTCTGAACCCAATTTCTCACATTCCCAACCCACAACATTCTTGGTATGCAGATAATGCTAAATCAATGTATGTTGTCAAATTAATTTAAAATAAAAAAAAACAAGAGAGAGATTCTTATACCCTCTGTTGAATTTTCTAGGTACTGTGGCCAATAAAACTTGGCTATAAACAGGTAGGTTTATTTCTAGATTCTCCATCTTGGTCAGTATCTAACATTACACTAGTATCAGACAGTGCTAATTACTTCCTGTAGTGAATTTTGAAATCTCAATGTGTGAATTCCCTAGCCTTCTTTCATTTTTAAAGATTATTTACCTTGCATTTCAATATAAACCTTAGAAGCTGCTTGTCAACTTCTATGAAGTATCCTTCATAGGAAAGAATTATGTTAAATCTGCAGAAAATTTGGATATATTTCCACTTTAGCAATTTTTCTCATTCCAGCCCATGAATACAAGATGTCTTTCCATTTATTTTTTTCCATTTACTCTACTTTTATTTCCAAAACACTTTTGTTATTGTGAAGGCGATGTACAGAGGGGTTACAGTTACATAAGTAAGGTAATGAGTGTATCTTTTTTTGAACAGTATAACCCCCTCCCTCATTTTCTCCCATCCCCAGCTTTGCTAACTCCCCTCCCATCCAGGTTGTAAAATTAATTGCCAATATAGTCTCTAGTACATCTTTTTTTTAATTTTTTAAAGTCATATAGTTTTCAATGTTTATGTCTTGCATTTGCTTCATTAAATATATTCCTGCATTTTGTTTTGAGGTTTTTTTGTTGCCATTATAAATGGTTTGTTAATTTTATTTCCTAATTGTTTACTGCAAATATATAGAAATATAACTTTTTGAATATTTATTGGGTAGAGTGAACTATTACTGAACTTATTTTTTAATATCTATATTTTGAAGGCATGCTACTAGATCATGTATCTGCAAATTGAGATTGGTATCTATTATTCTTTGCTATCTGGATGTATTTTTGTATTTCTTTTTCTTACCTAGTTGCCCTTTATCATAATATGAAACAGAAATGGTGAAAGATGACATCACTAACTTGCTACTGGTCTCAGGGGAAATATTTTCAGTCTTTTAGCATTAAATATAATATTAGCCATGGACTTTTTACAGATGTCACTTATATTAAAGAAATTTACTTTAGTTCATAGTAGAGAGGGGTTATTTTTTGTCATAAAAGGTTGTTGGGCTTTATGAAAGCTCTTCTGTCTTTATTGATCATGTAATTTTTGTATTTTATTTGGTTAATATGATAGAATGTATTGATAGATTTTTTATGTAAAGATGTAATCTTGCTTTCAGGAGACGATTGTAGGGCATAGCCCTTATTATAGTTGTCCAATTTAGTTAGACATATCAGGCTGTACTTTTCTTGTGATGTGTTTGCCTGGTTTTGATGCAATAGTCATTCTGTCCTTACTGAATTAGTTGTCAGTGTCCCACCTCACCCCCAATTATTTTAGGAGAAGAGTTGATGGATGATAGTAAAAACATTTGATATAATTCACCCATGTAGGCAGCTGATGACCCATCACTAATTAGGAAGAGAAAGCAAAGTACATGGGGAGAGGTTGTCACCTGGGCTCACACACAGTGTTCATCAGGGCAAACACAAGACTTCACAGTCAGGCAGGTCTGGGTCCAACTCCAAGCTCAGCAAGTTTTGTTGGTTGTGGAGCCTGAACTCTGGACCTGGGTGCTGTCTCTCAGCTCTTCCGCTCAAGGCTAATACTCTACCGCTTGAGCCACAGTGCCACTTCCGACTTTTTCTGCTTATGTGGTGTTGAGGAACCGAACCCAGGGCCTCATGCATGTGAGGCAAGCCCTCTACCACTGAGCCACTTTCCCAGCCACTCACTGCATTTTCTTTAATGCTCTTATCTATTTTTTTAATGTTAAAATTTTTTTAATTGTAAAGATACTGTACAGCGGGCTTACAGTTACATGAGTAAGGTAATGAGTACATTTCCTCTTGAGCATTGTTACACCTTCCTTTGTTTTTCCCCAGCCATCCCTTCTCTCCCCACCTCCCCAACTCTACTCTCCCCCCACCCTAAGTTGTAGAGTTCATTTTCAACATAGTGTCTTGTACCTCTCATTGTTACAGTGGGTCAGCCTGTATCCTTGTTTCAGCATTTTGTTATTTCCCTTCTCCTCCCCAAATTAGAAAAATGTATATAAACAATGCAGGGCACTGGAAGCAAATACAGTAAAAAAAAAAAAAAAAAAAAAAAA
>NW_012276226.1:0-1646 GCF_000151885.1 Dipodomys ordii
CCCCCCCACCAAAGTTGTAAAGTTCATTTTTCCATATAAGGACTTGTACCTCTTGAAATACAGTTCCTGTACCATGCAACTCATCTGCTTGAAGTGCACAGTTCAGTGTTTTTAGTAATATAATTGCATAATTGTCAACACAATTCTTGTTGTTTTATTGTCATAAAAGTGATAAAAAGTCCCACAACTGACCAAAAACAAAAAAACAGTTATCTCTTTTCTAGCTCTCCTAGTTTTTACCTCCCATCCCCCCACCACAAGTTGTATAGTTCATTTTAAACATAGTGTCTAATGAGTACCATTGCTGCATTTGTTCATCATTTGTCCCTCTATTTCTGTGCCCCCTCTTATTCTCTCAAAGACAGATAAACCAAACAAGGTATCACTACAATTTAAGACATTTTTGTCATCCCCTAAAGAAGCCCATGTTGTTTGTCAAACACAACCATCAAAGTTTAGATTACCACTACTAATCTAACTACAATACATCTGCCTATTTTGGGATATCTTATATGAATAAAATCATGTAATAGATCCTTTTACCTACTTCTGTCTCTCTCTGTCCCCTCATGGGGCTTGAATTTTGGACCTCATGCTCTTGTTTAGCTTTTGCTCCCTGCTGGCACTGGACCACTTTAGCAACTGCTCCATTTCTGGCTTTTTTGTTGCTTAATTGCAGATAAGAGTCAGATTTATCTAACTTTTACATAACCATCAGCATATGCCTACTGTATTTCCTTTTACATTGAGTTATTTGTTCAGGCACTGTACATGAGTAAAAAGATAGAAAATTAGTAATGGACACTTCATTACAAGGATTTTAAGTTCATTGCTTGTTATAAAATCCAGATTGTGGCCCTTTTAGATATCAGATAAAGGAAAGTGAAAACCTTTAGATCCAGCTCCATAGGCAAGTATTTGCAGTCACGTGAAATGCAGGTCTACATACTAAAGAAAACGATTTATTGTTTGACAAATATTGGGTGCTTGCTATATGTACTAGGTAGCTGGTGTAAGCACTGCCCTGCTTACTACACATCTCCCCCCATCTCCATACCATCAGTGTTATCACCAAAGTAAACAGTTCACCAGGTAACTACTAAGTGAGAATAGTGATATAATTATATCGTATGAAAACATAAGCAGGGAAGGCTTTAGAGAAACTTATAAGTAATAATAGCTATAGAACTCATTATTTTCATAAGTCTAAGAAGATCAACCAGATATTACAGAATAATTTGAACAAGGAAAACTTGGTTCCAACTACAGCCTCCTGTCACATTCTTTAATCCAAATCGGAAAGTACCGGGAAGAAGTGATGTTACCTTGGGTGCATAGTGCTAGATATGGACGTTATACCTAAGTGCCACAAGGTGGCAGTGCACTCAGTCAGTATAGATTTCCCCCATCTCCAAAACATTTTACTCAGTGAGGTTTTTAAATTTTTTATTCATAACAATTATATGTGTTTTAAAAAGAAATCTCAAAGCAGGGCTGGGAAATTGGCTCAGTGGTAGAGTGCTTGCCTTGCATGCATGAGGCTCTAGATTCAATTCCTCCGCACCACATATGCAGAAAAAGCTGGAAGTGGCGCTGTGGCTCAAGTAGTAGAGCACTAGCCTTGAGCTGACGAGCTGAGGGACAGC
>NW_012276227.1:0-2254 GCF_000151885.1 Dipodomys ordii
ACACACACACACACACACACACACACACACATACAGGCAGCAAGACTCCCTGACCCCTACCTCTTTCCCTGTGATCCCAGACAGCTCCTCCTCCACAACATTAGCTGTCATCCTCTCAGTATAACCAGGAAGAAAGAAGAACTGTCATTGCGTATGTGCTCATCTATTGAACATTTAAAAAATACATCTCATTTTTATCATTTTTCAACATGATTTACACATAAATATACATTCTTTAATAGCATAACTTGTACTTTCAGTTACCTCTGATAGGGCAAATTCCAACGAACAATCTCTCAGATGCACAAGCAATGGCTTTCCAAGGTGCACATGGAGATTGGCAAAGCAAGGGTCATCCCAATACTCAAACTGTACATATCCAAAATACGGTTTCATAATGCTTTTACAACAGAGCCCAGAAACTCTTAGAAGTTATCCTGCAGAGTCTGATGGTGCTCACCTGTCATCCCATCACTCAGGAGGCTGAAACAAGAGGATCGTAAGTTCAATGTTAAATTGAAACTCCTTTGTATAACTACTTCAGATATTTTTTGAAGAGAGAAACATAAGTTCAAGGACAGCTCAGAAGACATAAGCAAGCCCTTTCTAAGAAAGAAGGAGGAATACCAGGAAGAGAAACAGAAGCAGAGATTCTGAAGGACAGAGTCCCTTAGATGCACAAGAAATTCCTGGCCAACATACAGATTTTTAAAAAGGATGAGAAGGAAGAGGAAACGGTGAAGAAGGAAAAGGAAGAGGATAATTTTTTCCTTCATAGACTTTTTCCTTCACATCTAAAGTGTCCCCAGCTGAGGTCTCACCTCTCATGAGAAGAGAAAATTAAAGCAATAAAATAAAGCCATTCCTGTGCTTCAAAATATTCTGCCTTCTGAATATGGATGAAACTTCCTACACTTCCCTCTCCCTAAACTATTACTAGAGCATTTACTCATTCATTCATTCATTCAACAAATATTCACTGAGCATCTCCTACTGTCCAGATACCAAGTACTACAAGTACAGACATGAATGCATTCAAGCTGCACCTGCCCACAAGATGCTCGATGTCTGGAGAAAAACTTCCCTTCTAATGAGCAGTTGGTGGATTCTCGAAATTTCTCCATCCCCAGCTAGACTTCAGAAGTGGGTTCTGGTTTTGGCTCCAACACTAATAAGCTAAGTGTGTCTCAGAGAAAGCAGTTTCTCCATCAAGCCTTTACTTTCTTGTCTGCTAAGTCTGTGAGCTAATCTGAATCATTACAGAATGGCCTTTTCATCAGAGACTACAGCTTCGGCATGAGCTCCGTTATCTGTGGCTCACACGGATGACATGTGGGGCCATGGGAGAATAAACTGCAGAGAACCCCACACCCCTAGGAGAAGTGACTTTGTTCACTTCTGCCTCCTCCTTCCCTCCTGGGTCTCTGTGATTGCAAGAAGAGTCTAGCATTGTTTTGCTTTGCTTTGTTTTAATTACCTTCAAAATTAGCAAAACAATCCCCACGATCCAGGTAGCAGAATAATTGGCCCACTTGGTGCATCTGATTGTGTGGCAAAATCCCCCTTGTCATTCTACCAGAGCGACGCGTACATTACGCTCCCAGGTAGATGATGTCTAGGAAACCCAGAGAGCTCATCGAGCCATCATTAACCTCATTTTGAGACAGCCCCAGAGGCGGTGCTTTAGCCACTGGCACTGCCGGCTGTCAATTGTGTCAAGCTGGTAACATATTAGTTAGCAGGGGAGTAATCCAAAGAGGTAGCCATAGATCCAAATGCCTAAAAGATATTCTAGAATGTGGTAATTATGTCCTGCAGCTGCCAAGGCTGTCCTCTGTGGGCTCACAGATAGTAGTTGTACCTTGGAAAGAAGAGGAAGGGTAACAGCATCTCAAGTTGTTAATGACAAATAGTCTTGGTTCTGACTTAACAAGAAGCTCTTCCAAACCCAAGTCGTAATTCTTCTTCAAGTCTTTGCAACTGTTCCTAGGACATTCTCTTCTCCTTGACATGGGTGCTCTGTGTCTGTGTTCAACAGAGGTGACAAAGGGCAGGGGAGTAGAAGATAAGGTGACAGGAGGGTTAAAAAGAGAATCATCAATCCCTGATTCTACTAGGCATTCTGTGACATTTTTATAAACAAAATTCCTCCCTTTCCATGTTTTTTTATTTTTTTTGGGTCCGGTCGTGGGGCCTGAACTCTGGGCCTGGGCGCTGTCCCTCAGCTCTTCAGCTCTACCACTTGAGCCACAGC
>NW_012276228.1:0-2468 GCF_000151885.1 Dipodomys ordii
GCTGTGGCTCAAGTGGTAGAGCACTAGCCTTGAGCTGAAGAGCTGAGGGACAGCGCCCAGGCCCAGAGTTCAGGCCCCACGACCGGTCCCCCCCCCAAAAAAAAGAAAATTGTACCTGCTGTAACTAATTGAAAACAAAAACTAAAAAGCATAAAGATCACCAAATTTTCAGAGCTATCGGAAGAAAATTATACTACTAAATGCATTAAAAGTGTATAAACACATCAGGATTATATGCATGTGCACATTAATATATTAAATATTATATGATATTATGAGGGGAGATTTGAATGGTGTAATTCCTTAGAAAATCTAATGAATAGTCCAACAAAATGAGTACCAGTATACTGGTACTTGAAAAATTGGGCTGAGTTTATAGAACAGGAGGTAGACAGTGAAGAGAGGTAGGAAGGAGAGTGCAGTAATAAAATCCAATGTATAGTATGCAGAATTAGGACAATTGAGGGGATAAGTAGGGTTGAGATAGATGAGGGAGAATGAGGAAAAGAATGTCATTGTATTCGAAAACTGATTTGGTGGATGGCAAATCATTTTTACAGCTAGTTAAATTTAATGATTAGAAAATAAATTCAGAAAAGGCAAAAAAGGAGTGAGCCCCAGCAGCTCAAGTTTCTAATCTTAGCTAGTCAGGCAGCTGGGATATTATGGATAAAAGTTCAAAGCCTGCCTGGATAGAAAAATCTGAGAGACTCCATCCCCAAAATAACCAACAAATATCTGGTTGAAGATGGCCAGCTGAGCTAGAAAAGAAAATGTATTAATGAAGGAGGCATAGGTTTAATCCTGTAATTCTAGTAACTGTGTAGACAGAGATCAGTGGATCATGATTTGAAGCCAGCTAGGGCTTGAGAGACTCAATTTCAACCAATGGCTGCTTGCAGCGGTAGAAGAACTGTTGTTCAGCCTAGCCCCAGGAATAAAGCAAGATGCTACCTCAAGGCATAAATGAGGCAAGAATAAGCTGGATACATGGTCAAACAGTAGACTATTTCCTTCCTGCGTAGCAAGGGCAGGAAGCCCTGATTTCAATACCCCGTAACACAGCAAAAAGAAAATCACAAGAGCCTTTTGTAGGTAGGCTAAAGGTCTTGGTTGTTTTCTTCCCAGGGAAGAATTGCAAGAACTTTACAATGTTCCGTACAATCACAAATACCTATTTGAGTAGCCTCATCTTAGGGCAGTTGTGCATGCAGATAGCTTGCACAGTTGGGTACTTCTGTCAGAGGCAATGAAAAAAGAAGTTTTAACATTTCAAATTAATTTTATGGTTATTTCTGAAATGATATTTTCTATGTGTTTTTTATGTGCTCTTTTTTATGTGTTCATAAAAAAAAAAAAAGAAGTGAAATGGTGACCTATGCCCTGGAATTCCTCCATTATCTTTGAGCTGCCTGCATCTGGGGAATTTTATATGAAGGAGGATGGGAAATTCTGAAGTTTTTGTCATGTCATTCTCAGTAGTTTTCTCTATAACATGAATGGTGCATCATGACTCTAGGAAGATATTTGTAACTATAGATCATGATTACCATATTTGTGTCAAAATATGTCATTCCCAGGATTTAGAAGTCCGTAATAATACAACTGACACATTCTAGCTATTTTAGTTTTCTTGGGACTCACTCAAAGTTCCATAGGGGTTAGGAGTGATGGGTGAAAATAGACACCTTACATTTATCTACTGTTTTGTAAAATGGGAACTTCTTTGTACAACTACTTAAAGATAATAATAAATGAAAAAACCTTTTCCTCATTCATCTTTTGTTACACGGAAAAAACTCCAATGTATTAGAACAGATTTTTATGGTTTCTGACATATTCATTGCTTCAGTATGAATTCTTTTTTTTATTTTTTAATTAAGTTTTTTATTGTGAAAATACTGTACAAAGGGGTTACAGTTACATGAGCAAGGTAATGAGTACCTTTCTTATCCAGCATTGTTGCTTCCTCCTTTGTTTTCCCCTACCATCCAGTCCCTCCAGTTAGACCCTTCCCCTCCTCCCCACCTAAATTTTTAAGTTCATTTTTTTTTAACATAGCATCTTGTATATCTCATTGTTGCAATGGGTCAATCCGGATTCCTATTTAAACAATTTGTTTTTTCCTTCCCCTCCCCAAATTATACCAATATCAAATACAGTGAAAACAGGGGTTATAACATGGGGGAGGGACATACAAAGCAACATGGTACCTTATAAATATGTTAGAAACCATAGCAAGGAAGAAAAAAACACTTTTGTCCCTATCTGGCGGTTCATTTCACTTAACATCATCTTATCTGAGCTTTTCTGCTTGTCTCAGACATATACTAGTTATTGCAAATAAGGGAAACATAAGATGACCAATAGACAATGAAGAAATGCTCAACCTCCCTAGCCATAAAAGAAATGCAAATCAAAACAACATTAAGATACCACCTCACCCCAGTTAGAATGGCTATAATCAA
>NW_012276229.1:0-1608 GCF_000151885.1 Dipodomys ordii
GTGGTGATAACATGTCTATAATCATAGCAGTTGGAAGGCAGAGCAGAAGGATCATGGTGGGGATGTAGCCAAAAGGGAACTCTACTATTCTGTTGCGGGAATGTAAACTTATTCTACCAGTATGGAAAGCAGTATGGAAGTTCCTCAAAAGACTAAATATAGAGCCAGGCACTGGTGGCTCATGCCTATAATCCTAGCTCCTCAGAAGGCTGAGATCTGAGGACTGCAGCTCAAAGTCAGCCCAGGCAGGAAAGTCCATGAGACTCTTATCTCCAATTAACCACCAGAAAACCAGAAGTGGCATGTGGCTCAAGTGGTAGAGTGCTAGCCTTGAGCTGAAGAGCTGAGTGACAGCGCCCAGGCCCAGAGTTCAAAACCTACGACCCATGGAAAAAAAAAAAAAGACTAAATACAGAGCTTCCCTATGACCCAGCAATTTCGCTCCTAGGCATTTATCCCAGTGAACACAAACAAGGCCACACTAAAGCTACTAGCACAGCCATATTCATTACAGAATAATTTACCATAGCTAAGATACAGAATCAACCCAGATGTCCTTCAGTGAATGAATGGATTAGGAAAACATGGTATATGTACACAAAGGAATTCTATGCATCCATCAGAAAGAATGATATTAGCCGGGTGCCAGTGGCTCACGCCTGTAATCCTAGCTACTCAGGAGGCTGAGATCTGAGGATCTCAGTTCAAAGCCAGCCTGAGCAGGAAAGACTGTGAGACTCCTATCTCCAATAAACCACCAGAAAACCGGAAGTGGCGCTATAGCTCAAGTGATAGAGCGCTCGCCTTGTGCTGAAGAGCTGAGGGACAGCACCCAAGCCCAGAGTTCAAGTCCCGCAACCAAACAAAAACAAAAAAGAAAGAAAGAATGATATTATACCATTCATAAGGAAATAGAAAAACTTGGAAAAAATTATATTAAGTAAGCCAGACTCAAAGAAACAGAGGTTGCATGATTTTCCTCATTTGTGGTAACTAGACTGTGACTATAAATCTACAAGTAAACACACTTGGTAAAAGACAAAAAAAAACAAATTATATACTAAGACATGATAAATTATACAGGTCTCTAGACATTCACACAGTGAGACCAGAGAAGAATATTCTTGAGAGGATCACAAAGGCTCAATAGCTAGGTGCATATAATCATATAAAATAATATTTATTAAAATGAACTCCAAGAAATGGAAACAAGATACTTTTTCTTTATAACTATTTTTTGTTTTTTTTGTACCTTCTGTCTTTTTTGTTAGATTATATGTCTTTGGGAGGGGTAAGGAGGGGGTCACAAAAATAGAGGGACAAAGGTAAACAGATACAGCAGTAATAGTCACTAAATACTATGTTGAAAATGAACTATAGGACTTGTGGGTAGGAGCAGCAAGGAAAAACTAGGAGAGAGCCAGGGAAGAGGTGACAATGTTCAAAGAGAAATACAGTTATTACCTGACTTATGTAACTATACCTCTCTGTACATAACCTTTACAATAAAATTTTAAATGAATATTATTATAACTGTCAAGTGTCTTATCAAGTCTTTAATTTTTACAATAAAACAACTTTATATTCTCAAAATTTATTCATTATATC
>NW_012276230.1:0-2564 GCF_000151885.1 Dipodomys ordii
ATTTTTTTAAACATTTTTTTTGTTGGTTGTGGGGCTTGAACCCTGGGTTTGGGCACTGTCCCTCAGCTCTTCAGCTCAAGGCTAGTGCTCTACCACTTGAACTACAGTGCCACTTCCTAATTTTTAAGATTGTAATTCTGGAAAACAATTGTATAGATTTCTATTGACACTGATGAAGTTTTGTTGGCATAAAAATCATAATTTAAAATATAATAATAATTTGAGAGTATAATAATTTGAAAGTGTATTTAATCAAGCGGGCAATATCACTTAGCTTACCTTAAATGTACTCAGAATACTTGCATTTATATACAATTGAGCAAAATTCCCTAAAAATGTTTATTTTGCAATAAAGCAGTGAATATTTTTCACATATGATTTTATTGTTATTATCAAGGTGCTGTACAGAGGGGCTGTCATTTCAAAATTCAGGCACAGTGATACCCCTAGCAGTGAACATTTTAAGTAACATGTAGAATATTTAATATGTAGTGCTCTATGTACAATGATTGTTCACTTTCATGACTAGGATCTGAGTCTTGCTGCTATTAATCAGCACCAATAATGAGTGACCTCTTTATTACATATCACAAACAAGACCATCATGAGAAAAGCTTAAACTTATAAAACAGGTGTAAATAAAACAGTTTTGTCTCCTCAAAGGCTCATGTGATGAAGGATTGCTTGCCAGCTGGTGGTTTTACTGAACTGGTCTATACAATTGGTCTATTATGTCAGTAACTCCAACAGCATATCATCAATCCATTCAAAACTGTGTGGGCTAGTTTTCTAGCTTTCTGTATGATTGCTATTTAATCACAACTAGAATCTAAATATGAAGCCCACAATTATATAGTTTGGTCCTAAATTTCTGATGGATTTCTGAGGATATAAAAAAAGGAATTTTAATTTAATTTCAACATCATTTTACATTGAATTATTAAAGGCTTTGACCTAAACATTTCTATGAAGAGTTAAACAGAAATTCTTTATGGATGAAATCAACCTCTTTCCCTTCCAATTTCTGTTATGGAAGAAAAATGAGCCATTTAAGAACTGTTTTTTTTATTCTAATTGTGAGTAAATAGGAATATAATTTTCTCAGTTGTATTGTCATAGTGAAGAACAAATAAGAGTTGCATTTAATAATTTGCTTAGTATTTTCATAACATGCATAGAAATTTATACTTCACCTATTAAAATCCAATAACATATTAAAAGATATTCTTTCTTCTTATTCAAGTATTTACAAAGGATTTAATAAGGGGACCTGAAAATCATGTTCCAGACTGGAGAATTGTGAAAACATTTAGAATCATGTCTGATTTCAGCCATTAGTAGCTTGAATTTTAAAGATATTCATTTGATAACATGATCACTTTTGATCAAGTAATCAGATGAAATTGTCACATATTATTGTTGATAACATGCATGTATTTCAAGAGTAAAAAGCCGATATCATAAAAGTTTTGTTTTGGTGTGTGTTGTGTGTGTGTGGGGGGGTGGTTTTTGGGGGCTTGAACTCAGGGCCTGGGTGCTGTCCTGGTGTTTTTTGCTTAAGGTTAGTGCTCTACTACTTGAGCCACAGCTCCACTTTTGGCAGTTTTGGGAACTGATTGGCAATAAAAGTCTCATGGACTTTCAAGCCCTACCTAGCTGGCTTTGAACCTTCATTCAATCCTCAGATCTCAGCTTTCTGTGTAGTTAATATTATAGGCTTGAGCCACCAGTGCCCACCTAAAGTTTTGTTTTACTGACTGAACTTGAGAAACTATACCAATTTAATATACATTAAACCAATGAATACCAATTTAATACACATTAGACATATGGCTGAAATTGACAGAACAAAATATTACCCAATCTTTTATTGTCATTGTATATAGGTAAAATAGAACTATCCTTTACAAAAATTCAAAGTCATACTTTGCTCTCTCACTTGAAGAATCCCTTAACACTTATAACCAACATTTCCTGATGATAAAATTACTTATAAATAATAGGATGTTACCCATCCTATATTACATTCGTTGCTTTACAAATAGTTGTGCCAAACTTTGTCCTATAGCCAGTTCCCTGTAGAATTTGATGCATCAACAAATCAGGGCAGATTTTTTTTTTCTAATGTGATGACAAGTTGTGAGAAGGCAATTTGGGAAAACACAATCTCTGGACAAATCCTCCAAAGCATTTCCAATTACTTGGTATGTCATTGATGGATTTTTATTTCTTTCTTGAAATTAGTAACATACACAATTTGAACCAACAAATAAATAGCCCACTCCTTACTCTGAATGTGTCAGCAGCTAAATTGAAGAATATTTATTCTACCTCTTGATGAATTGAAGAGTAAACAATTAATCACAAGTCTTCCTTTTCTTCTTCTATCCTTTGATGGATGTTCTTGCATCCTTCATGTCATTGATGGATATTTATTCCACTTCAGTAAATGGTGATGCATAAATGTTTAACTGCAGATACATGGCTCTTCAACTCTTGATGCATAAAAATGTAATTGCCACATTGCTGAGAGATAATGGGCTGTATCACGTTAGGGCTTTAGT
>NW_012276231.1:0-1541 GCF_000151885.1 Dipodomys ordii
AAAGGAGGAGGCAACAATGCTTGATAAGAAATGTACTCATTACCTTGCTCATGTAATTGTAACCCCTCTGTATGGTATTTTCACAATAAAATACTTATTAAAAAGAAGAATGAGTATGCCTAAGCAAATAGTTACATTTTTCACATTAAATAAAGCCATCAAACCCAAGTTTTCTGTCTATAGAATGAATTCCACCTGACATAAAATCAAAACTCAAATTCCACATAAATGTAGAATAAATGAAAAATGAAGCAAATTTCATTAAACTCAACAAGACATGCAGTATTTGAGATAAGGGCTAGTTTTGAAGGGTAATTAAAGACTTCACAAATTATGAAGGAAGTTTGTACTTAATTCTAAGAATTCTTTCTGGTGTCGATGGTCCTTTGGTAGCACTGCAGAGAGGCAAACTTCTCCCCATTGTACTAATGTTTTCCTGATTGTCAAAGAGACAAACAAATACGCACAAAGGAGTGGGGTCATGAAAAGGGATTGTGGATGTGCCTTGGTAAATAGAAGAGAATCATCACCCTTTAATCTATCTCAATAGCATTGTCTGCCAGACATAACACACCAAAGGTCAAGACATACACTGGACTGAATCACACAGCTGTTTTAATTGATGGGCAGAACCTATTCTGTTCTTCAAGATAAATACTAGTTGAATTTGAGAGCCAAAAAGAGGAATTGAGTTTAGACCTCTTACTTTCCTTTGTACCTACATTTATTTTAACACTGAAAATTAAATCCCCCAACAACAAATCCTCAAAGAAACAACTGCCGGATAAATAAGTGGACCAAAGACTTAAAGAAAAACTTCTCTGAAGAGAAAATAAGAAGGGTCAATAGACACATGAAGAAATGCTCAAACTCTCTAGCCATAAAAGAAAGGCAAATCAAAACAACATTGAGATTCCACCTCACACCAGTTAGAATGCCTATAATCAAGAACTCTAATAACAACAGATGCTGGAGGGATTTAGCCAGAAGGGAACCTTACTGCATGGTTGGTGGGAGTGTAAACTTGTTCAACCACTCTGGAAAGAGGTATGGAGGTTCCTCAAAAGACTCCACATAGAGCTCCCCTATGACTCAGCAATCCCACTTTGGAGCATTTACCCTAATGATCACAAGACCATACTAAAGCTACAAGCCCAAGTATTTGTTGTTGTTGTTGTTGTTTTTATTGTGAAAATACCATACAGAGGGGTTACACTTACATGGGCAAGGTAATGAGTACATATCTTATCAAGCTTTGTTGCCTCCTCCTTTGTTTCCCCTTCCCATCTCCCACCTCCACCCCCCAGCCCCTCACCCCTGGGCAAAGTTGTAAAGTTCGGTTTCCACATAACGACTTGTACATCTCATTGTTGCAATAGGTCCACTTGTATCCCTATTTAAATGATTTGTTTTTTCCTTTCCCCTCCACAAATTATACCAACATCAAATACAATGAAAGCAGGGGTTATACTGTGGGGGAGGGACATACAAAGCAACAAAGAAATCATCTTATAAATCTGTTAGAAACAATCCTGACATCA
>NW_012276232.1:0-1353 GCF_000151885.1 Dipodomys ordii
TGCCTTGCATGCCTGAGGCCCTGGGTTCGATTCCTCAGCACCACATAAGCAAAAAGAAAAAAGCCAGAAGTGGCACTGTGGCTCAAGTGGTAGAGCACTAAGCCTTGAGCTGAAGAGCTGAGGGACAACGCCCAGGCCCAGAGTTCAGGCCCCATGACTGGACCCAAAAAAAAAAAATGAAAAAAAAAAAAAAAAGAATCTCACATTGGCTGGGAATGTGGCTTAGTGGTAGAATGCTAGCCTTGAACAAAAGAAGGCCAGAGACAGGGCCCAGGCCCTGCGTTCAAGCCCCCAGGACTGGCAAAAAAAATCTCACAGACTGTCCTGCTCAGGTTGGCTTCAAACAGCGATCTTCAGATCTTACCTTCCTGAGTAGCTTAGATTACAAGCATGAGCCACCAGTGCCCAGGTTGAAAGCAGTTAGCACTCACTCTAAAAAAGAAAGCATGCCAGTTATCAGTGGCTCACACCTGTAATCCTAGCTACTCAAGCCTAAATGATCACTTTCCATTTAGTCTTTCTAAAAAGAAGACTTTAACTAATATTGGTGATTTGAACATGCCTCCGGCCTGGTTCTTTTGGAGATGGGAGTCTCAACTACTTTTCTGCTGGTCTTCAGTCTCCATCCTTCAGACCTTAGCCTTCTGAGCAGCTAAGATTACAAGTGTGAACCACCACTGACATCTGAAAGGAAGACTTTAGTCAAGGGAAACCACAAAGCTAAGCAAGAGCTTGATGTCCTACATTCAAGGCCTGAAACCAGCACCAATAAAATAAAACAAAAATTTTGAAAAGCCAAGTGCAGTGGCTCAAGAATGTAAACCTAGCTTTTTGGGAGGCAAAGATCAGGGGATGCTGTTGAAGGCCCAGCCTGAGCATGAAAGGTCACAAGACTCCCTCTCACAGATGGCTAGGTGCACTAGGGCACCTAATCCCAACTATAGTGGAAGCACAATGGCTGGGTGCAGTAGTACATTCCTAGCAACACAGGAAAGCACAGGTAGAAAGAAGATCAAAAAGCCCAAGCCAGTCCTGGGATAAAACACGACTTCATCTCAAAAATGACCAAGGTAGCCAGGTACCAGTGGCTCAGGCCTATAATCCTAGCTACTCAGGAGGTTGAGATCTGAGGATTACTGTTCAAAGCCAGCCCAAGCAAGAAAGTCCGTGAGACTCTTTTTTTTTTTTTTGTCGGTCGTGGGGCTTGAAATATGAGCCTGGGCGCTGTCCCTCAGCTCTTCAGGTCAAGGTGAGCGCTCTACCACTTGAGCCACAGAGCCACTTCTGGTTTTCTGGTGGTTTATTGGAGATAGGAGTCTCACGGTCTCTCCTGCCCGGGCTGGCTTTGAACCG
>NW_012276233.1:0-1065 GCF_000151885.1 Dipodomys ordii
GGTCTCTCCTGCCCAGGCTGGCTTTGAACCGCGATCCTCAGATCTCAGCCTCCTGAGTAGCTAGGATTACAGGCGTGAGCCACCAGCACCCGGCTATGAGTACATTTCTTATCAAGCATTGTAGCCTCCTCCTTTGTTTCCCCTTCCCATCCCTTCCCATTCAACCTGTATCCTTATTTCAGCATTTTGTTTTGTCCTTTCCACTCCCCGAAGCAGAGAAGTGTGTATACAACATGCAGGGCACTGGAATCAAATACAGTGAAAACAGAGGTTATACCATGGGGGAGGAACATACAAAGAAACAAAAAAATATCACACGGTACATTATAAATACGTTAGAAACAATAGCAAGAAAGCAAAAAGATATTTGTGTCCCTATCTTGAGGTTCATTTACTTAACATCATCTTATATGATCATATGTACATAGCTTCTGGCCCTTTCTGCTTGTTCTACACATGTACTATTACTGCAAATAAGGGAAACCATGGGACCTATGTTGCTTTGGGCCTGGCTTACTTCTCTTAATATAATTTTTTCCAAGTCTTTCCATGTCTTAACAAATGGAAGAGTCCTCCTCTTTACTCTTGGTCAGGGCCAAGGAACTGGCGGTGTATGGTCCTTTTTCTCTGTAGGACCCCTGTGCACTAAGTAGCAGGTCAGAAGCTGTCCTGTCTACTCACATGATCAAACTTTGCTGGGGACAGCAAGTGCAGTATCCTAGTGTATACATCCACTCTTGCTTGTGTTGTCAACGACATTTTAATCTGCAAATGCCATTGGAAGCAAAAAATTAGCACAAGTTCATTCATTTCACCATTCTCACAAATAGAGGTGATGGTGTAAGGTGCCAGACCTTGTAGAAATGACAGTTGTCCTCACATCCACGAACAGAATACAACTTTGAAAAGCTGGACTTTCAGCATGTGTTTATCATCACTAGATATGAGCCCAAAATAGTCACCTAGTCCATTTTCCTGGGCTGAAACCAACTTCTAGACCACTGTTTTTTTTTTTTTTTTTGTCGGTTATGGGGCTTGAACTCTGGGCTTGGGCGCTGTCTCTCA
>NW_012276234.1:0-2021 GCF_000151885.1 Dipodomys ordii
CTCACGGTCTCTCCTGCCCGGGCTGGCTTTGAACCTTGATCCTCAGATCTCAGCCTCCTGAGTAGCTAGGATTACAGGCGTGAGCCACCAGCGCCCGGCGGGGGAGGGGGGGCAATGATTTTTAAGGAAAAAATTTACATTTAGTACCAGAAAGGCTATCAAATTTGTGGGCTGAGAGGAAGAAAAGTAGAAAAGTAGTATCTAGAAAAAGAAGACAGGTAGCCCGGTGCTGGTGTAATCCTGGCTACTCAGGAGGTTCAGATCTGAGGATCTGGGCTCAAAGCAATTGTGGGCAAAAAAATCCCTGTGAGACTTTTATCTCCAATCAACAACTTAAAAAAGCCTGGAAGTAGCACTGTGGCCCAAGTGGTAGAGCGCTAGCCTTGAGCACAAAGAGGCTCAGGGACAGCTCCCAGACCCTGAGTTCAACTCCCACAACCGACCCCCAATATTACCACCACCAACAACAAAAAAGAATACACGAAAACAAATAGAAAATACAGTAGTGAACGGATTAAATCCAAATGAGGCAAAAATTAGGCAGTGGATGGGTGATATGCAGAGAAAACACTTGGAAATAAATAGCATTAATTTCAAATGATTTAATTTTCTGAGACTGGAGTAGAATGTTAAGGCAGGCAATCCAAAGAACATAGGGAGCAGCCTTTCTGGGTGACATGGTCTGAAACAAAGAGTGAAATAAGGATGACATGACTGGGAATGTAATTTAGTGGTAGCGTGCTTGCCTAGCATGAATGAAGCTCTGGGTTTGATGCCTCATGACCACATAGAAAAAGCCTGAAGTAGCACTGTGGCTCAAATGGTACAGTGCTGGCCTTGAGCAAATGAAGATTAGGGACAGTGCCCAGGCCCTGAGTTCAAGCCCTAGGAATGGCAAATAAAAAAAAAGAAAGAAAGGATGGCCATGCTAAGATTAGGAACCATGAAAACATAGTAGGTGCCAACAGGAACCAATAAATGACCCTTTCAGGTAATGCATAGCAACTTAAAAATGGGACAAAAGATGTCTGGGTTTACCTAGATATTGAGACATGAACATGTGGTTACTTATGAGATCATGCTGGTTACATTTTGCAGTCAAACTGAGTCAAAAGCCAAATAAAGCCAGGAGAAAAGACAGTATCACTGGGTCAAAGCAACCTGACACAGGAAAAATGAGCACAAGACTGACAGCCTGAGGTTCTGGGTCCCACTTCTTCCTCTACTTTGTAGGCAATGTAACTTTAGGCAATCTTCCTGAGTTCTTTGACCTTTATCTAACAAGTGTTGAAGTAGATCCATTTACAATGTTCACTAAATATGTGGGATTGTCTAGTGAGGCTTGTTCCCTATTTTAGACCAATTAGATAAATTTGAGTGGTATTTATTAGACACCTAGGGCTGAGAAATATTATGGTAGATGATCTCTCAAGTTTCTTTTCCATTCTGGTCTTTTAAAGAGTCATCGCCAAAAGATAATGGTAAATAACCACTGGCAAAGGTAGTTTCAGCAACAGTAAGTATCTCAGTCTGTTCAGGCTACTGTAACAGAGTTCCATAGAAATGGGTGTGAAACTTGCTTCTTTTTTAAAAGACAAATTAACACAATGAATTGTTATTAAGATAGTACAAAGAGGTTGTCATTTCATAAGTAATGAGCACAATATTTTTTTGGACAATGTTACCCCGTTCTTCACTTTCTTCTGTTTTCCCCCTCCTATCTGTGTCCAAAAGTTCATAGTTCATTTTCCACATAGTGTATGCATGACTGCATGTGTTCACTCTTCCTTCTTCTTCTTCTTCTTCTTCTTTTTTTTTTTTTTTGTCCATAGTGGGGCTTGAATTCTGAGCCTGGGTGCTATCCCTCAGCTCTTCATCTCAAGGCGGTAAGCACTCTATTGCTTGAGGCACAGCACCATTCCCAGTTTTCTAGTGGTTTATTGGAGATAAGAGTCTCACAGACTTTCCTGCCCGGGCTGGCTTTGAACCGTGATCCTCAGATCTCAGCCTCCTGAGTAGCT
>NW_012276235.1:0-2206 GCF_000151885.1 Dipodomys ordii
CTAGCCTTGAGCTGAAGAGCTGAGGGGCAGCACCCAGGCCGAGTTCAGGTCCCACGAATGGACAAAAAAAAAAAAAAAAACAGAAAAATGCAAAAATCAGACACAAGAATGTTTAAAACAAACCATTTAAATAGAATTAAACCTCATCTAAAAGAAAAACTTCAAAGCCAGGCACCAGTGGTTCATGCCTGTAATCCTAGATCTGAAGATAGCAGTTCAAAGCCAGCCAGGACAGGAAAGGCAGTGAGACTCTTATCTCCAATCAACCACTCAAAACCAGAAGTGGCGCAGTGGCTCAAGTGGTAAAGTGCTCACCTTGAGCTGAAGAGCTGATGGACAGTGTTCAGGCCCAGAGTTCAAGAGAACCATGACTGACACCCTCCCCCCAAAAAAAGAACTTTCAATGATCCTCTTACCTCAGCCAGAGTGTTGTGAATACAGTCTGTACCCAGGTGAACGGTCTTAGGTTTGTCTCAGACTTAAATCAGAATCACTGTGTGCAAAAGGGTACACCACTCTAGACCTCCAGGCAGTTCTCCATTTGCCAATTAGTTACAAGGTAGTGTTGAGGCACCGACAGGCAAACTCTCCACTGTACTCCCAGGTAGCCTCCAAGGCAATGTCTTTAACGACTACACATCACAGACTGGCATTTAGGTTATATGAGCTGGTAACAGTGGTCCACTTGGGATGCAATGAGTCTCCAAAACTAGTTTCACTAAGGCTAACCTTCCTCTCACAGCACAAAACCTGCACAAGGGGGAGGGGGTGGGATTTTGAGGGGACAGTAATAAGGCAACATTAGCCCACCAGTTCGTGGTCCAGCATGGTCAACCCTTTCACTCCAGCCAGGATGAGGTTCTTGGCGATTTCGGCTCCCAGTCCCCTCATTCCAACCACCAGCACCCGGGAGGTCCGCAGCCTGTAGGGAAGACACTGTCAGCTTGAGCACACGGGACATAAGCTTCCTGAATCCCACAACGAAAGAAGAGGGAGGAAAGTGTGGTTTCCATTGGATGCACTCAAGTATCAGGGCCTCTCATCTGGAAAAGACAAGTTCCAAACTATCCGGCACAGAAAAAAAAATTCCTACCACCTATGAATGAATGAACTACGACGCCTCCAGCCACCATGAATGAATGAATAAACCACATCCACATCCTCCACCCACCCACGCATGAATGAATGAAACACGACCCCCAATTTGCCCAGTCCATTCGTCCCCGCCCCTAAACCCCCTCACCCATCGCCCCGCCCCGTCTGGACGCCCCAATTCTTGAGCTCCCACTTCCAGCTCTCTCAGGACGACCCCCACGTCCCCTTTCAGGGGACTCGGAGCCCTCAAAACCACCCAGCCCTCACCGCCCCGCGATGTCCCCACCTCCCAACTCTTCCACAAACACCCCGGTTAGTCCCGAGCCCAGAACCCGAGCTAGGCGCATAAACCCCGCCTCCCAACCAAGCCAGACCTTCCCGCCCCTCCAGGGCCCAGAACGCCTCGGTCCGCCGCTCGGCCCCCACGCCACCCCGGCGGCGCCTGAGGCCCCCACCGGCCCTGACCTTTTCTGGGCCTCCAATCCCCACAAGCGGATCTGCCGGTCATATTGCGCCGCCTCCTCTTCACTGATGCCGCCGCCAGCCTCCTCCTTCTCCACCATGGCGCCGGTTGCCGCTTCTCCGGCCCGCGCGCCGACAACCGACGCTGGCTGCGCGCCGGGGCGGAGTTTGCGCCTGCGCGAGAGAACAGGCCTGCGCAGTGCGTCCAGCGAGGTTTGCCCGCGAATCACGTGGTGTCGAGGGCGGGCTGTGGACTGCCAATCACCAGAGGAAGGCTCTAATAGGCGGGCAGAAAATAAAGCGGCGGGCCTTCTGACCCCAGGCCCACGTGGACACCGAGTTAGCTTTTAATTCTGTGAGTTTGGAGCGCTCAGGAAAGAACTTAGGCTGGAAGGTGTTTGAATAAAGTGGGCGAGGCTATTTTATTGACCTGTTTCCTTCAGTAAATACAAGTTGCTATTGAAGAAAACATAAAATCGAAGGTTTCTCTCTGGGAGAAAGATTGGTTTTCACACCCGTGAAACTAGAGTGCTAGCCCTGTATAGAAAAAAAGAAAAAAATGCCGGGCGCTGGTGGCTCACGCCTGTAATCCTAGCTACTCAGGAGGCTGAGATCTGAGGATCGCGGTTCAAAGCCAGCCCGGGCAGGA
>NW_012276236.1:0-1866 GCF_000151885.1 Dipodomys ordii
AGCTTTAGTGTGGTCTTGTTTGTAAACATTTGGGTAAATGCCCAAAAGTGGGATTGCTGGGTCATAGGGGAGCTCTATGTGAAGTCTTTTGAGGAACAGACACATGAAGAAATGTTCAACATCCCTAGCCATAAAAGAAATGCAAATCAAAACAACATTGAGATACCACCTCACGCCAGTTAGAACAGCAAAAATCAAGAACTCTAACAACAACAGATGCTGGAGGGGATGTGGACAAAAAGGAACCTTACTTCATTGTTGGTGGGAATGTAAACTTGTTCAACCAATTTGGAAAGATTATTTCTTTGTTGCTTTGTATGACCCTTTCCCAAGGTATAATCCCTGCTTTCACTGTATTTGATGTTGGTATAATTTGTGGAAGGGAAGGGAAAAAACAAATCTTTTTAATAGGGATAGAGGTGGACCCATTGCAACAATGGGATGTACAAGTCATTATGTTGAAAATGAACTTTACAACTTTCGTGTGGGGGAGAGGAGGGTTGGGTGGGGGGACGGGGAGAGGATGGGAAAGGATGGGAAGGGGAAACAAAGGAGGAGGCTACAATGCTTGATAAGAAATGTACTCATTTTCTTTCCCATGTAATTGTACAGTATTTTCACAATAAAAAAATGGAATAGTAGACCCAGAAGTAAACCCACCGACTTATAGCCATTTAATATTCAAGAAGAGAATTAAAAATCATAGACTGGAAGAAAGACAGCCTCTTCAACAAATTGTGCTGTCAGAACTGGATATCCACATGCAGAAAACTGAAACTAGATCCTTATATATCGTCTTGCACTGGCATCAACTCAAAATGGATTAAAGACCTAAATGTAAGACATGAAACAATTACAGAAAAGAGTAAGGGAAGCATTAGGCCTCCTGGGTACAGGTAGAAACTTTCCTAGTAAAGATCTAGAAGCCAAGCAAATTTAAAAAAAAAGACAATAAATGGGACTATATCAAACTAAAATGCTTCTGCTCAAGAAAGGATGTAGCTCAAGAAAGGATAAAAAGATGCTTTCAAAATGGGAGAAGATTTTTGCCAGCTACACACTAGACAATGACTTAATATCCAGAATATGACAGGGAGCATTTAACAAGTTGTGGACCCCCAACTCCACCTTTTAACAGTCTCAATAAAATAAAACAATAACAACAAGGGAGCCTCAAGAAAAAGAACTCAGGGTCAGAACCGAGGCCCTGAGTTCAAACCCCACAACCAACTAAAAAGAATTAACACTTGCCAAAAGTAACATTGAGAAATGTGGGATTTTCTCTGTTTTTGAAAATGTCTACTTCTGGTAGTACATGAGAACAACATATTCTATTCTTCTTTAAGCAATCATGGTGCTGTATAAGCTTGCATAAAGTCTGTGTATGCTAGGCTAATGCTCTACCACTGAGCTACACCTATCAATAGACAGTTTCTTTGAAGTCTAGATTGATCAGCTAGAGCTAGATTCTCATGTACTGCTGTGCTCAGTCTGTAAGAATAGCACGTATCATGTGTGAGACTGAATGGGGAAAACAAAGGATGGGAAGTCAGCTACAGGCAAAGATATGGGCCACATTATTTGCTCAAAATCAAACTCTAATATTGGCCATAACTATTAATGGGAAATTTCACTTTTTTAAAAAAGCATGTTCATGCTCAACCTCCCTAGCCATAAAAGGAATGTAAATCAAAACAACATTGAGATACCACCTCACCCCAGTTAGAATGCCTATACTCAAGAACTCTAATAACAACACATGCTGGAGGAGATTTGGACAGAAGGGAACCTTACTGCATTGTTGGTGGGAGTGTAAACTTGTTCAACCACTTTGGAAAGCAGTATGGAGGTTCCTCAAAAGACTCC
>NW_012276237.1:0-1078 GCF_000151885.1 Dipodomys ordii
TCTCCTGCCCGGGCTGGCTTTGAACCGCGATCCTCAGATCTCAGCCTCCTGAGTAGCTAGGATTACAGGCGTGAGCCACCAGCGCCCGGCTACCTGCCCAATCTTTTGTCCCAAAGGGAGGCATCATCTTTGTTATGTTCCTCAGTAAACCAATCTGCCCATAGTTCCCAAGGGAAAAAGCGTCTGTATCTTGCAAGGCTATTTTTAATCAGATAAACAAACTTGAAAAGGTAGTCCTGAACAAAATAGCCTCTCTCGGCATTGCTTATGAGATTTGCAATGATAGGAGACCTATGAAGAATTGTCTTCTTGCACCCTGGAGGCTGAACACAGGAGGATCACGATTGCAGGCCTTCCTTGGCAGAAAAGTTCATGAGACCCTCTTCCCAATGTGCTGTAGTTAGGCACAAGGGCATGTCTGTCAACCTAGCTATGTGGAGGCTGAGATTAGAAGGATCATGGTTGCAGGCTTACCCAAGCATAAAAGCCCAGGAGACTCCATCTCAATGGAAAAATGTGGGGCTGTTGTTACATGCCTATCATCCTAGCCATGATGGGAAGCCTAAAATAGGAGGATCTTGGTGAAAGCAGGTGTCTGATCAGGAAGTGGGACCCTATTTCTAACAGCACATTGATCAAGATACATTGTATACATTGATCAAGATACAGAGCCAGGTGCTGGTGGCTCACGCTTGTAATCCTAGCTATTCAGGAGGCTGAGATCTGAGGATTGTAATTCAAAGCCAGCCTAGGCAGGAAAGACTTTGAGACTCTTATATCTAATTAACCACTTAAAAAACAGAATTGGAGCTGTGGCTCAAAGTGGTAGAGTGCTAGCCTTGAGCAAAAATAATCTCAGGGATAGTGCCCAAGCCCTGAGTTCAAGTGCCATTACCACCACCAACAAAATACATTGTATTCATAATCTGACTTGTTAAATTAAAACTCCTTCCTACCACTTCTTAAAATAAATAAATAAAGCTGGGCGCTGGTGGCTCACGCCTGTAATCCTAGCTACTCAGGAGGCTGAGATCTGAGGATTGCAGTTCAAAGCCAGCCCGGGCAGGAGAGACCGTGA
>NW_012276238.1:0-1178 GCF_000151885.1 Dipodomys ordii
GGGCTAGGGTGAGGATGAGGGTTAGTTTTAGGGTGAGGGTAAGAGTTAGAATTAGGGTTAGAGTTAGGGTTAGAGTGATGTTTAGGGTGAGGGTGAGGGTTAGGGTGAGGGTGAGGGTTAGGGTGAGGGTGCGGGTTAGGGTTAGAGTGAGGGTGAGAGTGAGGGAGAGGGTGAGGGTTAGGGTTATGTTTGGAGTGAGGGTGAGGTTGAGGGTTAGGTTAGGATTAGGGTTAGGGTTAGGGTTAGGTTGAGGGTGAGGATGAGGGTGAGCGTTAATTTCAGGGAGAGGC
Source organism: Dipodomys ordii (assembly GCF_000151885.1). NCBI lineage: Eukaryota > Metazoa > Chordata > Mammalia > Rodentia > Heteromyidae > Dipodomys > Dipodomys ordii. Next base: position 291 of record NW_012276238.1, read on the forward strand.
TTAGAATGAGTGCTAGGGTGAGGGTGAGGCTCAGGTTGAGGGTGAGGTGTAGGGTTAGGATTAGTGTTAGGGTTATGGTTAGGCTGAGGGTGAGGGTGAGTGTTAGGCTTAGGGTTAAGGTGAGGGCTAGTATGAGGGTGACGGTTAGGGTTCAGTTTAGGTTTAGGGTTAGGGTTAGTTTGAGGGTTAGGTTGAGGGTGAGGGTAAGATTTAGGTTGATGCTTAGGGTTTGGGTGAGGGCTAGGGTTGGGGTGAGGGTGAGGTTTAGGATTAGTATGAGGGTTAGGGTTAGGGTTAGGGTGAGGGGTAGGGTGAGGGTGAGTGTTAGGGTTAGGTTGATGGTTAGGGTCAGGGTGAGGGTTAGGGTTAGCGTTAGGGTTAGGGTGAGGGTTAGGATGAGGGCTAGGGTTGGGGTGAGGGTGAGGTTTAAGATTAGTATGAGGGTTAGGGTTAGGTTAGAGTGAGGGTTAGGGTGAGAGTTAGGGTTAGGGTTAGGATGAGGGTTAAGGTTAGGGTGAGGGTGAGGGTTAGGGTTAGGGTGAGTGTGAGTGTGAGGGTTAGGGTTAGCTTTAGGGTTAGTGTGAGGGTGAGATTCAGGGTTAGGTTTAGAATAAGGGTTAGGGTTATTCTTAGGGTGAGGGTGAGGGCTACGGTTAAAGTTAGGGTTAGGGTTAGGGTGATGGTGAGGGTTACGGTTAGTGTGAGGATTAAGGTTACGGTGATGTTTAGGGTGAGAGTGAGGGTTAGGGTGAGTTTTAGTGTTAGGGTTAGGGATAGGGTGAGGGTGAGGACTAGGGTGATGGTGAGGGTTAGGGTGAGGGTGCAGGTGAGATTTACTGTTACTGTGAGGGTTAGGGTTAGGGTTATGGTGAGGGTTAGTGTTAGGGT